>NC_087177.1:8990000-9000000 GCF_035594125.1 Scylla paramamosain
TGAGTCATTACGGAGCTATAAAAGAATATTAGACAAATGTATGGATGTGAATGATATGTGGAAATAGATATGTTTCATACAGGGACTACCACGTGTAGACCTGACAGGTTCTTGCAACTTCCCTTACTTTATGTTCTTATGTTCTAAATGTGTGCGAATAAAGTTCAATGGTAATAATGAGCCTCATAAAGAAAAAGATGAGAATTTATAAATACGAAAGATCTGAACAGAGATAAAAACATGGAGATAAACATATTTTCTTACGTCTGGCAGACAGTCGTAAAGGAGCCAGTGTGTTCGAACCCCTGAGACGTGAAGCATTAGCTCGTCTCGGTGAGTCGAACTAGAAGGTAAATATTCACTGCAGCGTACGAGTAATAACGAGAGTGAACGCAGCATTATACTAGATGACGGAATGAAGACAAATAACAGGAAAATGAGTCGTTTGTAATGGAGATGTGTCAGTCTTCATAAAGACATACCTCTTAAGCTCACCAGAACATTCTCCATTGTCACGAATGCTGGGTTTCGCACCTGCTCAGACGCAAAAGTCGCAAATGAAGGAGCTGTTACAGAGCAGGAGGAGCACAGTCTAGCAGCCTCGGCACACACAGGCTGCATAAGTATTAAGGCATTACTTCAGGAAGCATTATTTCCCCAGCATACACACAACTTGAAATTTCTCTGCTAACTTTTCACTTATCATTGATCCTTTTGATGCTTTCTATACGAGAAGAATTAGTAAAATACATTATTGAAAATATTTCGTAATCTATTCTATTTATATCAAATGTACCCTCTGCACCTAAAATATAAGGGTGATAAGTGACCTAAGCCTTGTTTAAAGAGGTCACTGGAATGCCTCTAGTTCTGAATTTAGAAAAGGAAACCCACTCTATAAAAGCAAGAGTTACAACAGCATATCACCAAAACGCTCTACCTTCCTACTCCTTTGTCTCTGTCCTCGCCAAGAACACAGCTGTCATAGCAGATTCAGATTCCTCCCTAATGAGTTACTCGACAACATATTAAGTGTTTGAATATAAGTTTCTGACACCAAGCATAACTGAAGCTAACACATCATGCGTGAACTAACATTTTTTTATTTGAATTTTTAGTGGAGAACTAAGCCAGTAATTTCATAGAAAACTTTCCTCCGTGCCGACTCCATAAAATTCTATTACGCTTTTGCAGATCCAAAAAATTCATTTTCCAAACCAGCTCCTTGTCTGCTTACCAAGCACAAAACTTTTCATCGACTTTTCCCACGTATATTTTACGGTCCCCTGCTACCACCAGCCAGCCTCCTGCAGCACTCATGGAAAAGCCGTGCTCGCTCTTATTCCCAGCAACATCTTGACCTAGTCCATGCTCGTTAATGAACTACTTTGTGACGGAAATATTTTTTTAGCGAACCACGAAATGAGACGCAGAGCTGAAGCGATAGCCAAAAGAAAAAGTCGTTGTAGTAATGGTAAAAGCCATAGTAGATGTAACAGTAGTATAGAATTAACAAAATGACTGAAGGAAACGAGAGGAACACCAAGCCATACTTGCGCATTTGTGATATTTAGGCAGACTCAGGGATGAACATTAAGTAATAGATTGGTATAAGTAGTACATGTTTGATACAGGGCCTGCCACGTGCCTTTTTAATGGAGTGCGAAAATACGAGACAAACAAGATAACTTTTGACAGAGCAGGAATTTTCAGAATATCATCAACACAGGTAGTTACACAATTCTTTTATCTCCGAATTCGACTTAAATACAAAACAAATAAGCAAAATGACATAGCACTCATAGTAATATAGTCTTACCCCAAATTAAAAATTAGACACTTTACAAACCTCAACCGTTTAACAAATAACACAACTCCGGTTTTGTATACCACGTGAATGAGTGAATGAGAGTATAAATTACCACTGCAGATATCACTGGTTCAAATAAAGGCTAGAGAGAAAATAATATCATTATCACACTCAACATACAGAAGGATCAGTGTTTTACGGCGAGAGGGCCGCGCGATAATGTGTTCAAGCTGTCACTCCTGCCGTCGTTAGAACTGAGTAGTGTCAGTCAGTGGGGTGGCGCATGAAGCCAGCGGACCGTCACCTCACCCTCCATTATAAATTTAGTGTGGTCGGGTGAGTCTTGTAATGAGTGACGTGTGGTGGGGCGCTAGTTGATGCCGGTTGGTTGATGGTTGCCTCGCCTATGTGATGGGAATGGATAAAAATAAAATAAAATGGATGAAAGTAAATGAAAACGTAATTTAATAAAAAATAAATAAATAATGGCCAGGGCTCAGGTTGCATACACACACACACACACACACACACACACACACACACACACACACACACACACACACACACATACACACACACACACACAAATAAAGAGACCCCAACCTCCGATTTGCACTTTGATTCAACCAGGTTTCCCAAGGTTTCCCCACATTATAGAGCCTTCTGCTCTCCTGTCCTTGTCAACTAATATCTTTTTTCTTTCTCAGTAGTCCTAGATCATGTCACCTCGTGAGGACCGCAAAGTCTGTTGTGGCCTATGTATCCATGTAATTCCCTGTAACTTCACCAGGTTTCCCAAGGTTTCCCATTGTATATTTACCTGGTTTTCCAAGCTTTCCCATTGTTTATTTACCAGATTTTTCACGGGTTTCCACAATAACTTACCAGGTTTCTCAAGGATTCCCACAGTAACTTGAAAGTTTCTAAAGGTTTCCCACGTTAACTTCACCAGCCAGATTTTCTCACTCGCCCTCTCATCAGCCAGCACGCAAGAAAGACCAACAGATAAACCAGAAGATACACCAATAGATAGATCAACAAATACACCAACAGATACCCAAAACAGCTGCTCGTTGTTTGTCGTTGCCAGACGGAGCGTGTTAGTTCAATAGCAGACAGACACACTCGGCCACGTGAGCATGCGGGCTGGTGTCAATACGCTACCGGGTCCAGACGTCTCAATAGAGAATAGCACCATTAGATAGGATTAACTTTGCTCTCGTTCAGTGCTTTTATACAAGTGGTTACGCATCTGCTACCTGTCTAGTAACTCTTAGCCCTCCACTTTCATTATTAAAAGAGAGAGAGAGAGAGAGAGAGAGAGAGAGAGAGAGAGAGAGAGAGAGAGAGAGAGAGAGAGAGAGAGAGAGAGGATAGGCACCACTAATAGCAAATTTATCATGTACCTAAGACCCTCAAGTGCCTGTTAGTAGCTTTTCTTGTTAATGAGTATCGTTTAAGTTTACTAAAATAACAAAGGCACAAGACAAATTACTTTCCTTAGGCTACACACACACACACACACACACACACACACACACACACACACACACACATAATGACAAAAATAATAACAACTGCTGCTGCTACTACTACTACTAGTAGTACTACAACAACATTCCCTCACTCACTTCCATTCCTCATTTTTTCCTCCTACTACTACACTTTATCATTTCAGTCTAAAAAAAAAAAAAAAAAAACACTTGGTAATGCTTGAAGAACCCTGGAAATGGAGGGGAATATTGACTAAGAGACGCGAGGAGGGAGGAGGGAAGGACTGTGCTTTCATGGTGAGCGCTCTCAACGGGGCTAAAACCTTCAATTTACTAAAGCCACATTTAAAGCATTTTTGGGTTTATTTTCGTCTAATCTTGGGTGGCCCAGTAGGCTCTTCCCAAACTTCTTCAAGGTCTCTCGGTGTCTGGCCGCCAAGCTGGGCAGACTCAGGGTGGCCAGGGCGTCCTGGATGAGTGGATATGGTTAAGTGAGTGACTGGATGGATGAGGTAATAGAAGCGGATGGGTGTGTGAGTGTTAGTCGGTGGATAGATGGCTGGAGTTACATCTGTGAGTAGGTGGATGTCAGTTGGTGGATATAACTGAATGATTAAGTGGATGGGTGGATGTGTTTGAGTAAGTAGTGGATGGGTTAGTGGGTAGGAGACGGGTGGATAGATGGGCGGTGGGCCTGTAGGTGGTGTGCTGTGGATAATAAACAAACGGAGAGCCAAGGATATCGTGGTGTGGTATTATGGTGGTGGTGTGTGGTGGTGATAACATTGCACTACCGCTCACTTCACTGCCCTGTGTGTGTGTGTGTGTGTGTGTGTGTACACTGTGTAGTACACTTATTTACTTATTTATGTGTTTATTCAATAATCTATTTACTTATTCATTTTTTCATTCAACCATTAATTTCTTTATTTATTCATGTGTGTAACCAGCAAGCCAGGATTCAGTGAGACCTTTATCATAACACCCAACAACCGTTCTTCAATGCACGGCGCTTTATTTATGTCCCAGCACTAATTTGCATGACCAGCACGAGAGTGTGTACATTTTTTTTTTTTTTTTCAACAGCGATGGAAGTGAATGCAAGAGCTGTGTTCCAATATGAATATTTTAAATTCCTACAAATACTGATATAATGGAACACTATTAATTCAGATACAAACCACGAAAAATTTCATGGAGGTATTTGAAAATGTAGTACACAGGTGACTGTTTACACGGTGTACGTACAGGGACTTGCAGGCACCGCGTAAACTGTAATCGTGAAAAAAAATAAATAAAATAAAATAAATAAATAAAATAATGAGAAAAGGTGATTAGGGGATATTACTATTTTGTCCTTAAATCTGTTTAAATGGTGAATAAATAATATTAATTCTTGCAGTTCCTCCTACCCTAAACCATAACCAAAAGCACCAGAAATGCAAAAAAAAAAAAAAAATAAAAAATAAAATAAAATAAAATAAAATAAAATAAATAGATAAATAATTTTATATTTACGTATGTTCAGCACTGGATCGTGCTAAAGTGAAAACATCGCGTAAGTCCAATATACTTTAAGTTATGTTAAATCGTACTCGTGTCAAAAAAAAAAAAAAAAAATCCGTGTGAACCAAGCGTCACCCGTGCATGAATATTTTACGTTACAAATAATATCTTGATGAAACTTGTTGACTCACTATTTTCTTGTTTATCCTTTTTTTTTTTTTTTTGGATGGGTTCAGAAAGGAAACGACCATATTTATTCGTTAATCTTAATTTCCTTAAGCTTTTTTCTTAACAAATTCAGTTGTAAAAACGACCACATGTATTCATGAATCTTCTTTTCATATCTATTCTCTCATTCTCTGACATGCCCGGTAGGAAAATGAGCATATTTATTAATGTCAAGTTGCTTTTATATATATATATATATATATATATATATATATATATATATATATATATATATATATATATATATATATATATATATATATATATATATATATATATATATATATATATATATATATACAAAACCAAATAAAACGTAATACGAGTATATATATATATATATATATATATATATATATATATATATATATATATATATATATATATATATATATATATATATATATATATATATATATATATATTGTCTATTCTTTCACCTTGACATGTTCAGCTGGAACACGAGCAAATCTATTCATCTTTTTTTATATTTAATCTCTCTTTTTTTTTTCTTTTTTTTTCTTTTTTTTTTAAGCTCAGATGAGCAGCAACCAGTACATCATCGTCGCTGCGTGGCCAATGGCTACTTGCACATGGCAGGATCCTGGAGCGACCAAAACAAAGCAGCCTTGATCAATGAACATCCTTATTCCAGCAGCAAATTTCCCAAGGAACTCCCATCGAAAAAAAAAAAATAAATAAATAAATAAATAAATAAAGTTAAAGCCGCTGCGTAGCTTTAGCAGCAATGAAGGGAAACGATATTAGCTACACTGGGGATGAATGAGGATTAATCGGAACGCATTAGTAAGATTTTATTGTCATCCACTACTTTTTTTCTTTTCATCTGTTTTCAATATTCCGTCTGGTTTTACCTCCCTTCCTTTATTGCGTTCCTTTCAGCTGTTATTGTATAGCTATCCACTGCATCTTTTTTTTCTATTGTCAGTTCTTGTTGGTGAAATGGTTTCGAAATATAATGTGTTATGATTTCGATTGTTGCGTTTCCCTTGCTTCGCTGATTAGATGATGTTTAGTTGCGCAGTGCAGATGGAGGTTCTTAATTTACGAGGGGCAGTGTGTGTGTGTGTGTGTGTGTGTGTGTGTGTGTGTGTGTGTATGTGTGTGTGTGTGTGTGTGTGTGTGTGTATTTTGGCAAGAGGCCTAATCACCTACTTGCGATTGTATTAGCATTAATCTCCTGTGTGTGTGTGTGTGTGTGTGTGTGTGTGTGTGTGTGTGTGTGTGTGTGTGTGTGTGTGTGTGTGTGTGTGTGTGTGAGGGTGTGGATGAATGTGGGTGTGTGGTTGCGTAAGTAATGTTTGTCTATATATCTATCTATATGTCTATATATCCATTCATTTATTTATCTGTATATCAGTTTGCTGTCTGTGTATTTATTTATTTATCTATCATCTATCTATCTATTTATTTATCATCTATCTTTCATCTATCTTTCATCTATCTCTGTCTATCTATCTATCTATCTATCTATCATTATCTATCACTCATCTATCTATCCATTTACATCTAATTTGTAAAAAAAAAAAAGTAAAAACCGGATAAAACAAGCTACAGTACCTACACTTTCGAACCACGAAAGTATGACAAATGCTCCACAACACCATTGCATTTTTCCCTGATGAGTCCTCTTTCTGGCACACTGAATAAAAAATATCAGTGGTACATGACCGGCATCTCAGTGGGCCTTGTTTATTTTTATTGAATTTTTGTTATCTTTGGCCGGTGCCCCTCCTACATAATAAAAAAAAATAAAAAAAATACTACCTACAGTACATACGCTCCGTCTTTTTCGCCACTCCAGCCACTCCAGCCAACCAGCCACTTAGCACCCCCCACCTCGAGGGTCTCTCTCGAGGCTCAATTTTCTTCGTCATATACTTGGCTAGATGATTCGCAACTCTACTCGAAGCGTGTAACTGCTGTTAATTGGAAAGGAGGAGAAAACAGCGTGCGGGAGAAAGTGTGGGTGGTGTTGGGGGAAGAAGGGAAAGGAGGGTGGGAGGGAGGAGGGAGGGAAGAGAGAGGGAGGGAGGAGGGGAGAAGAGAGAGAGAGAGAGAGAGAGAGAGAGAGAGAGAGAGAGAGAGAGAGAGAGAGAGAGAGAGAGAGAGAGAGAGAGAATTCCCCACACTTCTCTTATCCCATAAGCCGGCTGGTGACTGGGCTCTGTGACGCACACACGGTCCGCTGCCAACCAGACTCATCAATTACGTTTTCTTGCTTCAGTAAATTTTGTAATGGAAAAGCTAGCCACGACGGAAGTCACGGAGACGCCGTTCACAGCCCGCCTCCAGCGTCTGGCGACCTCTCGTTAGCAGGGCAGCGTTTGAGATCAACAGGCGTGCAAGTATTGGGGTTCTTTGGTGTTTGGAAGGTGGACGTGCTGGTTTGCTACTTAAATGTCATTTCTTTTTTATATATGTAATAGGGACACTGGCCTAGGCCAACAAAAAATTAACAATATTTCACGAGGTTCAAGTCCCCAAAGAGAAAGCCAGAAGGATTACCTAAAATTGGAAGATAAATGTCTTGTAACCTTCCTCTTGAAAAACTTAAAGTCATAGGAAGGGGGAAATACAGAAGCAATATAAAGAAGATATTTCGAAACCACTCCCCGAACAAGAACTGCGAAGAAAAAAAAAACAAAAAAACAATGAAAATGTCTTCCGCATTCCTGTCCATAAGACCCAAGTGCCTCATATATTTCTTAATCCCATCTCTCCACCTGAGCCTGTCCCTTCCTCTTGCTCTTCCCTCCTCCTGTCTAAGTGGAGAACACAGACAAGTCAGAAGTAAGTCAATAAAAAGGAAAGAGAAGAAAAGTCAAATTGAGAAGTCCCTTCCAATTGACCCTGTGTCCCCCACCTGGCTTCTTTGTGCTGCTCCAGTGTCGGCTTCCCCTTCAGCAGTCTGACTGGGAGCGAGGCTTAGCAAGTCCTGGAATACGAAGGAAGTATTGCTGTCACGCGTATTGGAATTGGATGGGAACTAATAAGCACATTAAGGGCTAAACAGTTAAGATTTGTGGGGCACCTGGTAAGAGAGGATGGATTGGAAAAACACGTGTAGCTGGGAAAGGTGGAAGGCCGAAGAGCAAGAGGAAGACAAAGTGTAAAGTGTATGGACAACTTATTAGAAGATATTCCACGCGTCACGAAAGTGGTTGCCTTGATAAGACTGGCAGAGAACAGACAGGTGGCGTTCCATGGTCGCCTACGTCAAACAAGACATGGCGCCTCGGTAAGGTACGGTAACTGTCACGGGTGGAAGAAAAAGCACGGAGAAAGGAAAATGTAATAACCAGAGTGACTGAAAGACAGGAAAAGTGCTTACAAAGGAGGAAGAAAAGGAATAAAATGGATTCTCAGAGGACACCGAAAGAAAATGTGATAGTTTTTCTACAAGATAAGAAACTGAATGTTACGACTGGAAGAATATGGGGAGAGAAGATTCAATTACTTGGTGGCGGGGTGGAGGAGAAAATCAAAGAAACAAACCATATACATGAAAAGGAGGTAAAGGATTAACATGGAATATCAGAACCCCTCCCTTCTAAAGACGAACTAAGTAATATATTTCATGAACACAGGAAGGACACAATGCAACAACCTGTTTGGTGGAAGACTGAGGAAAAGATCATTCTGAAAGGAGTATAGAGAGAAAATATGGTAAGCGGAATGTAACAGAAGAGATTTTGCAAGTGGAGGAGCAACATGAATATGCGATAACCTGGATGACAGGTAAACGGAAATGAATTTTTAGAGAAGTAAGAGAAAAGAAGAAAATATATACCCTGAGGAGAGAGAGAGAGAGAGAGAGAGAGAGAGAGAGAGAGAGAGAGAGAGAGAGAGAGAGAGAGAGAGAGAGAGAGAGAGAGAGAGAGAGAGAGAGAGAGAGAGAGAGAAGATACCTGCAATAGTTTTGGAATATGAATATATAAATCTTACAAACATACGTAGGAATAACAAGACAATGCGATGGAATAAAGAGAAAAAAATATTTAGTAACAAAACGAAAGAATAACAGAAAATTAAAGAAATCAAGAAAGAGCAACAGTAAATTAATAAATCTTACGAACATAGGAGTAACAAGAAAATGTAGTGAAATAACGACAAAATGTTATAGCTTTAGCAACAAAAAAGGGAAAAAAACAGGAAAGGAGGAAAAGAAAAAAATAACACTACAAGATGAAGGAAATTTCATTCTGGTAGGAATATAAGAAAATTAATGTTAGGAGATGGAGAAAAACGGAAAATATAGTGTGACAAAAAAAGGAAAGAGAATTTTTACGAAAGAAGAAATAGGAAAAATAGAAATAGCTTGCTGGTAAGTGTCATAGTTTTAAGAATAAATTACGAATGGAGGAATAAGGGGAATGTGTAATAACCAGAAAGATAGGAAGGGTGTACATTCCATATAAAAGGGGAAAACTATAGAGAATAGAAACGAGGGAAATATGGAAAAAAAAATACATTAATTGGAACATGAAGAGTTTAACATTACGAAAGAGGAATAAGCAAAATATCAAGCAGCCATCGTGAGTGAAAAGAGAAAGAGGGAAAACTAATTACGAAGGGAGGAAGAAAAAAAAAAGAGGAAAAGACAAATAAAAGAGAAGAATAGCGACTGTAAAATACGACACCGTTCAGAATATGAGAAAGTTAATATATTTCTTCAAAGTGGCGCGACTCAAAAAAACTCACTCTTTCTTGCCGGATATAGGACCGTATTCTGAAACACCTCTGCTCGCACCTCCACTAACTTCAAAAAGCTCTCGTTGAAGTTACACGTATTTCTAAGGATGCTTTTACGGTTCTAGTGATAGATCAAAAAAAAATCTTACATTATTAACAGAAGAAACACTCTTCAGAAGCCGACTAATCATCTCTGTGGCCTTTGAAAATACTCGTGATGAGGAAACAAAGTCATAAGCGTTTGGTA
>NC_087177.1:9005000-9027500 GCF_035594125.1 Scylla paramamosain
TCTAGCTAAAACAGCTTCTATGAAGTTAGGTGTTCTGAGACGTCTCCGCCAGTTTTTCTTGCCCCCCCAGCTGCTAACTCTGTACAAGGGCCTTATCCGTCCATGTATGGAGTATGCTTCACATGTCTGGGAGGGGGTTCCACTCATACTGCTCTTCTAGACAGGGTGGAATCAAAAGCTTTTCGTCTCATCAACTCCTCTCTTCTAACTGACTGTCTTCAGCCTCTCTCTCACCGCCGCAATGTTGCATCTCTAGCTGTCTTCTACCGCTATTTTCATGCTAACTGCTCTTCTGATCTTGCTAACTGCATGCCTCCCCTCCTCCCGCGGCCTCGCTGCACAAGACTTTCTCCTTTCTCACCCCCTATTCTGTCCACCTCTCTAATGCAAGAGTTAACCAGTATTCTCAATCATTCATCCCTTTCTCTGGTAAACTCTGGAACTCCCTGCCTGCTTCTGTATTTCCTCCTTTCTATGACTTGAATTCCTTCAAGAAGGAGGTTTCAAGACACTTATTCATCAATTTTTGACTACTGTTTTGACTCTTTTATGGGACTGGCATTTCAGTGGGCATTTTTTTTTATTGGATTTTTGTTCCCCTTGGCCAGTGTCTCCTACATTAAAAAAAAAAAAATTCATCGAATGAATTGAATACATCTGAGAATGTGTAGCCAGATTATGGAAAATTCGGAAGATTCAAGAGCGTGGGCACGAAAGCAGGTTAAGTCGTTGCGCACAAACACAACATCCAACTTTGGATTGAAGATGAGGATAGAGAAAGTAGGAGGGAACAGAAAAGAGGCTACTGTCAGTTGCCTCAAACACCTTTGTTTCAGTGAGGAAAAGAAGATGAGGTTTGGCAGGGGAGAGGTGGTGTTCTACAGATTGAAAATAATATCTAAGACCGCGAATGTTGCAGAAGTTAATGAAGAAAAAGCTGAGGCGGGTATTATGACACTTAGCTCGATATCAGAAGAGCAGTTCAACCTGGGGATATTTGTGGTCCCCTTCCCAGATGCGGACTCAAGGCTGGTTCCTCAGAATATGTAATATCTACAACAATGATTATAGGTCGAGTAACCAACATACACGATTTTCTGTTTTATGCTTTTCCCTCAACCTGGAAGTCCTCTGATCTACTGACAATGGCAACAAAACCTCAAAACTGAGATTCCTTCAGAGAATTTAACATTGAGACAAAACTAAAAACACGCTACTCGACTACTGATCAAGACTGTACATACACATACATCTTTATATTTTCCTTAATTTTATAGCGTACCAAAAAAATAAAGAAAGAAATAAAGAAAAAAATAATAATATAAAACACACATGGACATATGTATGGTATTTTCCCTTTCTTTTCTTCCTTACTTTTATTGTAGAGGAAAGAATTGTTGCACGGAGGAACAAAAGGGATGAAAAATGAAACTCGGAGGGCGTATGAGGGGCTGGGGAGTCATGCAGGGAAGAGATGAATGGCCGAGCATGTGGGGTCCAGGGTGACGAAGGGTGAAGGTAAAGCACACTTGTTCCTTCACACAAGTTTTGTAATCCTTCTTTCACTTCCACTACAGTTTTATACTTCCGTTCATCTCTCTCTCTCTCTCTCCTTTTCTTTTTCCACAAGTAATGCCATGGTTGCAATAATATTTCTACATTATGTACGTATAGAATTGACTCTCAAAACAAGTCTTTGCGATTTAATTTTCAGTTCTAGTACAGATTTACATTTTAGTTCATCTTTTGTTCCTACCCTCCTTCCTTTATTTCCAAGTGATAGTTTAACACAGACCGTGCACCCTGGAAGAAACAACCATGAAAACCCGACCTGTGGCCTTTCAGATCCCAAAGGCTTAAAAAATATGGGACTATAACTTCGAGGATATTCTTATATTACTGTTATCATGGAAGTTATCTTAAACACAAGTCTTACAATCACCCTTTAATTTCCACTGCAACTTAACACTTCGCCATTTGTTCCTACATTTCTCAAACAAGTAGCTGCAGAGTATATTAGTTAAATCTCCATTGCAACTTTATAATACACCATTTGCTCCTACACTCTTACCAACAAGCAGCTCCAGTGTGCGTATATCAATTTTATGACCGTCAGTATTCTTACAGTATTAGGTATGGATGTGATACATTGCTGTGAGGGCGGCCATGATGCAGCACCACGGGAGAGGAGAGGCGGGGAATGCAAGAAGGGTTGGCAGCAAAGTTAATTATCTCCGGTGCTCAGAGTTCCAAGTGGGATCTACACATTAGTTCACCAGAAGGACATGCATAATATATAAGTTTGACGAAGGTAATTACGTTTAGAGTTGAGAGGGAGCGGCGAGTGGTGAATGGAGCACGGAAGTAAGATTGCTTTCTCGGTAACTGTGTGACAATCAAAGATATATTTGAAATTTATTGATTGATTGGGTGATTTATCCTACTTCATCGTGCCTTACAAAAAGTGGCCTCTTGGCGCCGTTTCATTCAGTATAGTAAAAGGTCGAGAAATCGCGTTAAATTATACAAATTAATCTAGAAATTTTCATCATATGTACTAGAAGTGTAAGTAGTGAGCCTTACTCTCAATGATATTTACCTAATGCAAAAAAAAAAAAACATAATCAAAACTCTGGAGCATAAATAAACATAATTTCTGGGATCTCAGTTAACAAAGTGAAACCGAATCAGCGTGTTACATAACCCGATTACTTTTCTCTCTCTCCATTTTTCTCCAGTTAATGTAATTTTGAATTCAAACAATTTTTTTTTTTGGGGGGGAGGGGATATATATGTCACAGTAAATCAAGTTACTCTAGTTTGTACATGAAATATTTTTTTAGAACCAAAGAAAATAAAGGCGTGGGTATCGCTTTCGATGTAACTTTTATTCATAATAATTCATCCCTATGGTAAATTCAGCACACTTAACATAACCCATCATACTCTAACAGTGCAAGTTCTGAGTAAAAAAAAAAAAAAAAATCTGAAGCCATGTCTGTGTGTGTGTGTGTGTGTGTGTGTGTGTGTGTGTGTGTGTGTGTGTGTGTGTGTGTGTGTGTGTGTAAATCTCCACAAACATCTAGGAATTTCGCATCCATATAAAACAAAGAAAATGAACGCCACCACTATCACCACCACCACCACTACTACCACCACCACCACCACTATCATCATTAGACTTCCCCGTGATTGAGAAGATCAGGGCAATCCACAAACTCTATCTAACAGTAATGTACCAGAGTGAGTGGTGTTCCTACCTGCCTTAAGTATTAGCAACACAGGTAAGTGGTTGCCGCGAACTGCTAAACTGTTTGAGGTACTGCATGGTACGTTGTTAACTGATTAGTGTAAATTACTAAAGAGCCTTCACTTCAGTCCTTAATTATAACTGATTTAATTCTCTCTCTCTCTCTCTCTCTCTCTCTCTCTCTCTCTCTCTCTCTCTCTCTCTCTCTCTCTCTCTCTCTCTCTCTCTCTCTCTCTATTCTAGTTATTCTGCTTCCCTTCTATTTAAGTGACTTCCCTTTTTCAATTTCAGTAACTGTTTCCTCTTTTATTCTAATTATTCCGCTTCTCTTCCATGTCAATTATTCTATTTTCCTTTCATTTCTAATCGTTATCCCTCTCCCTCTATTCCAGGTATTTTGTTTCCCCTTTTCAATTCATTAGATAAATTTGTTCATAAAGACAAGAGATATAAGTTTCCTATAATCACTTACAACTTTTAGACACGTGCAGTACATATATTCTTTTTATTTATTTTTTATTTTTTTTTTTTACTGTAGTCTCTTGAATGTACGTACCTGTACCTTCTTTTTTTTTCTGCATCCCGAGCTTATTTTATTCCGGATCTTACATTCTAGACATTTATTTTTATTGCAGACGCTTGAATAGATAAGTTTCCTACAATCACTTTTTTAGACACTTTTTTTTTTATTGTCTCTTGAATGGACATGGACTATTCCACTATTTTTTTTTTTAATCCATGAGAATATTTAGCTCAACCCTAACGAAGGACGACGATAACAATGAAAGCTTTCTAGTCAATAATTTTCTCAGCATTTAACCGATTTCCGTTTGTCATTTTGTATATTTGTCATATATCTATTCTTCCTTTACTGTATCTGTTTATCTATCTTATTCATCACTATTACCATTTTATTTAGGTCATCAAAAAAAAGCTATTATCTTTCAGAAGGTACCATATAAGAATAAAAGGAAGTAAAGTAAGGTAAGGTGCAAGACGACAGTATGCCTAAACGTGGCAATCCCTGTAATCTTAACTACATCCACCCATCATCCCTATCCATAAATTCATCTAATTTTTACTAACAACCTCTCATCTATCAGTACATTTCAGAACCAAGTACTTCCTGTCTCCTTTATAAATCTAACCTTATCAAGCTTGAACCACCAGCCAGTTTACAAACTCATATCCATTCCATCCATCCTCACATATTTAATATCAATCTACATATAAACGATAATTGTAAGCAGTCCCAGTAAGTTAACCCTTTCATTTACCTTCATTTTTTATCTGATCTTACTGGAGAGCTTTATTCAGTATGCATCTTTTTTTTTTTTAATCAGGGATTGGAAATTATCTCTTGTTACTCATTTTAAAAAAGATATAATAAAAAATATTTACCGGAGTAGTAGTTGAATAGGATAGACTTGGTGATGAGGCTGTTAGTACAGAGTCATTAGGGAACTTTAAATAAAAATATTGAACAAATTTATGAATAAAGTGTGGAAATAAAAGAACTGCCAAATGTAGGCCTGATGACTTCATGCAGCTTCCTTTTTTTTTCCTTTACGTTCATATTATTTTTATATTCTTATGTTCATATGTTCATTACTACTATATTTTCTAATCTTTTTCATTTACTAACGTAGACTAATTTTGCCAAGTTTAGATACAGTTCGAAGCAGCAATGAACGGGTCAATGGAACAGAGCTGTCACGCATCAGGGGTCACGCGGCACACATACACAAATACACTATTGGTTATTGAACACGACACTGACATATAACTCGAAATGTATACACGTAGTACATACACTGCAAGATATACGAGCCTTTACCTGTCCATTTTTATCCTGCAGCATTCCCCCGCCCTCTCTCTCTCTCTCTCTCTCTCTCTCTCTCTCTCTCTCTCTCTCTCTCTCTCTCTCTCTCTCTCTCTCTCTCTCTCTCGTTATCAACAAGTATTACCCTTGCACTTTTTTCGTCTTTATTCGCAGTCCATTGTATTTTTCTTCTTTTCTCCCCATCTTTTTTTTTCTTTTTGCCCTCCTATCTTTATCTTCCACCACGTCTCTCTCTCTCTCTCTCTCTCTCTCTCTCTCTCTCTCTCTCTCTCTCTCTCTAAATGAATGAAGTCAAGTCACGTGTTTGCATTATACGGTATGGCAGGAGAATATGTATCAGAGGGATTGGTAATGATTTCTTGTGACTTAGTAGTTCATTGCCAGCTCACATACACAGAAAGGCTAGGAGAGGGGAAAAAGGTGGCAGTGTTAATTGGAAATATGAATGGATAGGGTGGGAATAGTGAGGGACCAGGTGTGATGTGGTGGAGTGTAGATGGGGAGGCTGAATATAAATGCAAGGGTGAAAAAAAAAAAAATTATATAGTCCTTGAAGCTTTGTGTGGTGAAGTGATGACAGAGGAAGGTGCTTCAGAAATAACAATAAGGAATAGTAACAGAAACCACAAACGAATAAAAATATGAGCAAAATCCTTATATGAAAAGAATGCAAGCCAGAGCACGAAAATGTAAGGTAAAAAAGTTGTCTTCAAGGTCCCTCCCCATAAAAAAGAAAAAAAAAAAAGTAAACTAGAAAATCATTAAAAGGTTCCCACACTTAATACTTGTATTGTGTATTGAAGAGTCCGTGTACATTCACAAAATAAAAGTAAAATAAAATGAATGAGAACACAATTGCCGCTCTCACTCAAAAAAAAAATATATATATATATATATACAAAAAGATTTCCAAACTTGTATGATAGTATGTACATAAGATCTGAAGTCACAGGACGCACCAATGTAAGGAAGTCACTCCCTAGATAGTCACGGTATCCACTAATTTCCGATGGGTCTGGACACTTTGCACCATCTGACATACTCTGATCTGCTCACGCTCACCTTACGAAACCTGAAAAAAAATAAATAAATAAATAAAATATGCAGGTTTAGTATATGAGAACTTAAAATTGCGAAGAAACTGTAAAAACAAAAGTGAGGGCAGAAGACTGTTCAACTTTTGACTAGACTATAACATGAACAATAGTGGGTGTAGCAGAATAGTTTTTATGTGGGAGAGGTACTGAACAAGGCCAACAAAAATGAATAAAAAAAAAATGAGGTGCCAGTGCCTCAAGAAAAAGTGTTAAAACGATTACCCAAAATTGGAGAAGTGTCTTGAGATCTCCCTCTCGAAAGAATTCAAGTCATAGGAAATACAGAGAGTTTCAGAGAATAACAACCAAGCAGCAAAAAAATTTAGAGAAAACCAGACGACTGATAGATTCTTTGTATACAAGAGAACTTCATAGTGAGAAAAAAAAAAACTCTAACGTAACCTAACCTAACTCTCCTTACCTGTACCATGAACATAACTGACATAACAACCACTCATGTAGAAGCTCAAGACTACGCAGTCCTTATATATGACCTCATTAAGCTCAAAGGACGATTAGTCCATGCATTACATTAATGTTCCCTGCACTTCTTCCTGCCACGCAAAGGCTCGTTGTGTTAATAAATGCGCGTGATTAATACCAACACCACAATGGTCTTTGCGAGGAAGGCAGGGCGGGCGGGCAGGCAGTCAGGAAGGGCTTGCTGGGGATAATGGATCTTTGATGGTGTGATCGATAAAGTTTTCTAAATTTTTCGTTTGTTTTGGTAAAGCTCTTTTTAATCCAAGTACAAATTTTTTTTTTTTTTTTTTTTTGGGGGGGGCGGGGAATAATGGACCTTTAATGCGATGTTCGGTAATTTTATTTATTATTTTTTTTATTTCTATCTCAGTACAGTCGTAGTCAATAATCGAGTAACCCTCTGCACTGTCATGGTGTTTAAAAAGCTTGGCGTTCTCTCTCAATCTTAAGTTCTCTAAGCTGGTGACAATAACGAAAACTTGAAAAATGAGTCTTACAAGATCAGAGGACTTAGGAATAAGGGAAAACATGCAGTGCGGGAAAACATGCAGTGGAAGTGAGTGAGGTGCATCACCTGACTATTGGCTATGACTGTACTGTACATAATACTTAAAGTGGTTTGCAATAGCTAATGGCCATTTTGCCATGATGGGTGTCAGATAAACGGAGTGTTTTTAAGTTCAACGTGTCCATCTTCATACGATTAAAGTAATAGTATTTTGATTAATGGGGCATATGTATCTACATCCCATTTTCAAAAGAAAAAAAACACGTATTTCTCTTGCGTCAGTGTAAATCAAACACCGACATAACGTGCCCCTTTGCCCACTACACTGCCTTAAATCATCGGAATTTTACACGATCAACCTGAAATTTCACTGTCATTCTAAAAATGCGTTATGGCCTGTTCATCTCTCGCACTCCACGCCCAGGTTTGAAGAATGCCACCATTATGTATTCCTACACATTCTCCTCCTCCTCCTCCTCCTCCTAGGACCCTACACCAGCATTCCGGGAAAGAATGCAGAGATCATATTAATTTTGTTATCGGTCGGCGCTGCAGAATCTGAGAGACTTGACGTGTCTTACAAAGTCCTTCCGTTTTTACCACAATATATTCCTACACATCGTAAAGGGCGACCAGAAAGGACATGACGACAGGAGGAAGGAACCGTGGGGTGCAGGTGACGGCGGTGACAGAGGCGGAAGGGGTGAGAATGCCTTTGCCAGCGTGGCTTCCCTATAACTTTCATCATCCATTAGCAACAAGTAATTATTGTGGGTAAAGTTTCCAAACGTGGGTACCCGCCATGGATGTCTCTGCGGAGCGCGACCCGAGAAGTTACATTTATTTAATTCCGCGTGAGAGCATTCGTCCTTAATTCTCACAACACGCTACGAAAACAACTATTCTTTGGGAAGGAGAAAAATATAACCTTTTCTTTTCTTAAGCAAGGCTATTTTCATTTTACGAGTAATCAAAACTACATAGCTACAGCAACAAAGCCTACCACATGCTTAACAGTAAGTCAACGACACAACACAGCACAGAGGGAACAAAGAACAGCAAAACAGCACTTCACGCAATAAATCTTGAACACTTGGCAAAAAAATGACATAACTTTCCTACCGTTTAATATGGAAAATTTAGTCTCGTCCGCGGCGCCGCGCATAAACGCTATGCAATCAGCAGACGGAGGTGTAAGAGTGAAAAACCGTACGCCGTGGGTCGCTTTCGTGGTACTCATCTTGCTTACTTTGCGGTTAGTTATCGTAAATGTGTGAAGAGGGCAGGTTGTGTCTTTGTACAGATCCTGGTGTTTATTGATTTATTTATTTATTTTATTTTTTCTTTTACGTTCCCAGGAGAATAGCATTATTTTCCCAGCCACGTTTTACCTAAGCAACGTCGGATACTCTCTCTCTCTCTCTCTCTCTCTCTCTCTCTCTCTCTCTCTCTCTCTCTCTCTCTGCAAACCCCATGGCTGTCAAAGTTTCTTGTTCGATATAAGTAAGTGTGCAGTTTGTGTTTTAATTACTTACTTCATTTGTGTATTTCAGCCAACAAGTGCCTCCCTCCTCCCCTCCCCACCATCCCTCCCCGGCCCAGCATTACCACCAGGTGTGTCACGGAAAAGTAATACAAGCACCTACCCTCACTGGCACCAACATTATATTTGCACTATTTCTCCGTGTTACTTACTGCTTGTGGTTGAAAAGAAAAGAATAAAAAAGAAAAACTAAAAAATCATTGCACATTCATTATGCATCTCTCTCTCTCTCTCTCTCTCTCTCTCTCTCTCTCTCTCTCTCTCTCTCTCTCTCTCTCTCTCTCTCTCTCTCTCTCTCTCTCTCTCTCTCTCTCTCTCTCTCTCTCTCTCTCTCATCCCTCCTTATCATTAACTTTCGTGCCTCATACAATACTTCAAGAAAATACACGTCATTTCTTCATATAATCTTTAACTAAAAACACCCTTTCATATCTGCATTTTTTCCCTCTACTCTACAAAGCATTCTCCTTTTCCTCTATAACATCTATATTTCTTTTCTCTCTTCCATTAGTATGTAGGTCAGTGTGCCATGGCAGGATAAGCTCAGGAACGGAAACGATCAGTAAAAAGATGAGCGGATTGGCCAACAAACTGACAGAGAAGTAATGTGAGAAGGGAAGGAAAGGAAATGGAAAACAGAAGAAAAGAATGAAAGACAGAAAGAAAAGTGAAAAGAAAAAGGAAAGGAAAACAACGAAAAAAAAGATAAATGAAAAAATAAAGAAAAGAAATACAGCCAGTTATACAATTAGCCACATTCCACACACACACACACACACACACACACACACACACACACACACACAGACCAAGAATAAAAGTGAATCATAAACAATAAAAAACTGACCTGATTTTCATCTTCCACCGCATCATGACCTCGATGGTAAACATATGATTGGTTCACAACTCGATAAACACCACACTCAAAACACCCCCAACCCACACTGACAGAGGCACATTACACACTACAGCTCTCTTTTACATCAACCTAGTTACGTCGTTCCTTTCAGCTCGAGTCACTGGAGACAGACAAGCACAATACAACAAATCTTTATCCCGCATCCTTCTGACAGAGAAATCTTTTATCTTGCACCCTCTCACCGCCACCGAGGGCCTTTGAGTCATAAGAACATAAGAAAATACGGAAAGCTGCAAAAAAGCCATCAGCTCTACACGTGGCAGTCATTCCCTGTACGAAACATACCTTCTCGTATTTCCACCTATCATCCTCATCCATAAATTTGTGCAGTCTTCTATCCTTCCCTTCGTTCCTATAATCTGATTGCCGCCGACTAGTCCATGGATAAATGAAATTCAACACACAGACGGACTAGAAAATTTAATAACATGCACGATGTAAGTCCAAGCATCAGTAGCTGTTTGATGTGTGATACGATGGTGTCTGGTGCACGTTTGTACGTTTCTCGTTTTTTTTTTTTATTCACTTTTATTTATTTACATTTTTTTTTTTTTCCGTCTTGAAGAGAGCATGTTAGAGAGCTTGTGGTGAATTAGAGGATTATAGAGAGAAGTGTTATCTTCTGTACACTGATACACTAATATTGAGAGAGAGAGAGAGAGAGAGAGAGAGAGAGAGAGAGAGAGAGAGAGAGAGAGAGAGAGAGAGAGAGAGAGAGAGAGAGAGAGAGAGAGAGAGAGAGAGAGAGAGAGAAAGGCTGTACTTGTATAATATGTGTGTGTGTGTGTGTGTGTGTGTGTGTGTGTGTGTGTGTGTGTGTGTGTGTGTGTGTGTGTGTGTGTGTGTGTGTGTGTGTGTGTGTGTGTGTGTCCGCTAGCACATTGTTTTCCTCCAAGTCTAATGAGACGGAGGTCAACGAAAAAAAATAAAATAATAATAAATATATAAATAAAAAATAATAATAATAATAATAACTAATAATAAATGCAGTATTTTTTTTTTTTTTTTTTTTTTTTTTTGTCTTTTTCATCTTCCAGGAAAAGGCAGGAAGATCAAGCCGCCATAAGCCTCATTACTGGTGGACCACCCCTTACCATCCCTTGTTATCTCTCGACACGGGATAAGCCTGAAATACATGCATAGCGTCGCCCGCCTCCAAGGGAAAAGCGAGGGGGAAAAAACTTGCAAATTAGCGGCGACAAAACAAGTTACTGCCTTTATTTATTTATTTATTGATCCTTTTTCATTTATTTGCACTGTTACGTCTTCTCTCACTAATCTCATTCCTTGCGATCACTGTTTCTTATTCGGTACTTTTCCTCATACTTATCCAAGACTGTTACGGATTTTCTCACTAATTTCATTCTTTAAAAATCACTTTACTACGGCTAACTTATTTTCAAAATCAATATTTTCTCCATACTCATCTCAGATCGCCACGTATTTTCTCACTAATTCCACTCCTTGCGATCACTTTTACTATGAACGTTATTACTACTAACAATTTCTCAATTCTTCACAGCGACTTGCTTCCATTAAACGTTAAGAGGTGAAGAGTTTACTGAAGAAAAATTGGATGCATAAAAGCGACTCAAAGACTAATGCAGCAAGTGCTTTGTTTGCAGAGTGTCTGTTCACCTACCGGTCTGCGCCGCTAGAAATAAATAAATAAAAAAATTAATAAATAAACTCTTTACGTCAATCCTTTACGTCAAGAAAGCAGAAAGAAAACGGCACGATCTTGTCCCAGAATAGAGCAAGGCAGGTGCAAATAACGGGGCACCACCAAGATCGTGTCCTGATTCTCAGATAGATAAAAGACATGACTACAGAAGATAAAAAAAAAAAAAAAATACAGAACGAGGCTTAAGTTATTGGGCGGGTCCAGTTTGTTGTTTTCTTTAAATGTCAAGAGTTGTTATATCAGTTTTCTAACACACAATTTTCTTAATATACACAACTACTACGAACATTTAGTCATTGAAAACAAAGTAACAATATATTATGACTCTCAAAATTAAAGTTTCCTCAGACATGCTATTTTCTTAATATACATAATCATTATAGTCAAATTAACAATATGTTGTGAACTGCATCATTTACACGAAAAAATATACACATGTTCGCCGCTGTAGAAAGCTTCGAGTGTGTCAAACAGGCGGAAACTTCCAAGAATGAAGAGAAATCCATGACAGGAACTTTTGAATAAACAACAGTGGAAAAGAGTCTTCTTTGCCACACAACACAAGCAGTAATAATTTCACTGTCTGGAAAGGTATAATGATATGTATGTCTTACTCGTTCATTCATCTATTCGTGTATTTAATCATTCGCTTATTTATTCATTTTGTGCACTCTGCAGTAAAAAAAAAAAAAAAAAAAAAAAAAGAGAGAGAGAGAGAGACCTGAAAATACTCTGTTGTTCTGTAAGAGAAAAATAAATAAACAAAACCGTGATAAAACATTGTGTCGACGTTTCTGAGAAATTTGTTGTACCGCACGAGACTGCAAGTAAAGGAAGACTAAATTCTACAAACGAAATACGACAAAGTCAAAGACAAAAAGAAATGTAAAGTTCTGCTATTTCGCATTCATCTTTGTTCCACACGATTCACAGTGCAACGTGCAACATTCAAAATAGAAACACGAAAAATAAATAATAATAATAATAATAATAATAATAATAATAATAATAATAATAAAAATAATAATAATAATAATAGTAATGTATAAAAGTAGAAAAAAAATATATATATAATATATATATATATATATATATATATATATATATATATATATATATATATATATATATATATATAATTCTTTTTTGAGTAAATAATTCGCCACGAAATTCCTCGTGTTGCTCAGACCATGCTGCTCTGATGAACGTTTTGAGGAACTAGTCATTCGGTGCTGGGGCGGATGATACTCAGGTTATAGAGGCCTCAGGTCAGATGATCCTCAAGACAGATCGGCCTGAGTCCAAATAGGCCTCAGGATATTTGGCACTAGAGACACTTAGTACCCAAACTACTTAACTCCAAAATGTCTCTAGGCTCAGCCGTCTGGACTACAGGTTTCGTGAATGCAGCCTGTGGATCCGCACTAAACTGACCTACACTTGGGTAATTTTTCACAAGTTATTATTTTTTTTTTCCTTCTTTCGTGATGCTCGCTTCTCCAAGATCAAACGAGTTCTGCTGCGCTAATTGGTAGTAATCTCCTTAATCAATATCCATTTCACATGGCTCCAGGTGTAAGGTGAGAGAGAGAGAGAGAGAGAGAGAGAGAGAGAGAGAGAGAGAGAGAGAGAGAGAGAGAGAGAGAGAGAGAGAGAGAGAGAGAGAGAAACTTCCCTTCCATTGTACTATCGTTCTATCTCTTCCGATGGTAGTTAATGCAGAGTAATCAAATCACCCAGAAAGAACCTGAAGATATATTGATTGTTGTTTGTTATCCTTTGTAATCCTTTGAAAGCGACTCAGAGCCTGATGGATCAAGTGCTCTGGCTGCTGTGTGTTCGTTCATCGACCGGTCTGTGCCGTTAAACACATTCTCGATCTTTGTGTCATCAAAACGGAAGGAAAAACACCATCCTGTCCCAGAATTGAGCGAGGTAGCTGTACTCTGTCCTAATGAGACACTGGGTGCTGAGTCTCAGGTAGCGGCGCGAACGTCATCAGCTTCTCATATCTTTCAACAATGTTTTAACTTCTTAAACTTTCTAGTAACAAAATAAACTTGGAAGCTACGTTGGCTCGCTTCACAACTGCGCACTCAGTTTTGTTGCCAAATACTATTTTTTAAGGTAAATCGTGCTGCACACACACACACACACACACACACACACACCTCCCATAATTATCGAAATGCTGACATCCCTTGAAAAACTGTGAAAAATTCCCTGAACAAGATGATTGCTTTGGTAACGATCACTGCACCAGTTTTAGGCTACACAGGAAGAATTTACTGAAGTGAGCTGAACCGAACACTGACGGGATGGTGAATTATTACTATCAAGCCACAGCCTCCTCTCATATCGCAAATATACCATCTACAAACTGCCACAATAACTACAGATATGACAATAATATAAACCAAAAAATGTCAGCAAACGACGACGAAAAGACACTGCATTAATCACACACCAGTTGTTCCCGAGTAATAGTAATAACATGCCAGTGCTGCAAGCATCCTTTCGTCCCCTAACAGAACGCCTCTCCATCTCTTCATACTCATTAGAAGACGCGGTGTTGTTTCTGCGTCTAGACAGCGTCAGAGAACCGCAGTAATGAATGGAAAACCAGGTTAATGAACACAGCCCACGTCTTCGTCGCGTGTCAGTGGGCGCTGCCAAGGTGAAGCGAATATACAGGTAGGTACAGCCCCAGCCCCACTCGCGCAGGCTCTGACGGAGAGAGAGAGAGAGAGAGAGAGAGAGAGAGAGAGAGAGAGAGAGAGAGAGAGAGAGAGAGAGAGAGAGAGAGAGAGAGAGAGAGAGAGAGTTGGGGGGAAACAGAAGCATGACGGAAAACCATATGCATAATATGCTACCCTTATTTATTATGTGTTTTCATTACCCAGCACACTTCTTCATTATCTATATATGTTCCTCTCATCATCACTATATGGGATATGTGACTGGAAGATAATCACAGTATTGAAAAGCCATTTTACATAAATTACAGTCACCGTAGCCGCCCCGACCAAAAAAAAAAAAAAAAGAAAGAAAGAAAAAGAAAAAAAAAAGCGGAATTACGTTCCACACAGCGGTAGGTGTATGACTGGTAAGTTTCGAACCGCAGAAACTATGGTTTCGATTACCTAGTATGACGTCAGACGCACACCGAGAGACAGTAAAGCTTCCCCTCCCGCCCCTTGAAAGTACCTCATTTATTCGCTTTACCATGGGCGATGTATTAATTACCCCAATTATTTGTCAGAAAACCGTACACAATGTTTCGACATCTTTCTCCAACTATTGATGACGACCTGTGGTGGAGTTTAATTAGGTTTTCGCTTTTAATGGTGGTTTAACATAAATTATGTACTGTTCATTGGAAAAGGAAACCTTCACGAGAACCAGACTCATCATCTCAATGGTCTTGGAAAATAGTCCTGATAAGAGACTGGTTGAGAATACGTGCCCAGATACAGAATTTCTTATAGCACACGTGTTTAGTGATTGCAATGGGGAGTTTTCGGAACTAATCCGGCATATGTCGTCGCTAATTCATGTCCATGACATGAGCTAAAATAATGTTATTGTAAATCCCATGTGCATACAGATGCATAGAACATTCATCATTATGATACTTTCGAAATTCCGCATCGACTTTTAAATGTCATGTATGGATGATTTTGAAAGAAGCTGGTCAAAGCATATATATTTTCGTGATTATTTAGAAATACTTTTATCAATATTCTAAATACGGCATATTACAAGTCTAAAATCTATTGAGTTAAACAATGAAAAACATAAAAATAAGACTACTGTAGAGCATGACATAACATACTCAGTAACATCGTGATATATGGTTATTGTTATTTTCGTGAGGATTTTAGCATCTCTTCCAGGAAGCGAGCGACATGGCAAAGTAATCAACACCAAAACAAACATCTCTCAGGACTGCTCTGACGTAACGGGAGAGGAATACAGGAAGCCACAGTTGTAGTGGCATGAACGCTGCAGCGGGAATTAACTGGTTGTCCAACTACGCATTCGTTAACTTTAAGGCGGGCCAGTCAGATGTTTGTTTTGGTTAGATATACAGCATTACTCTCGCCAGGACAGTTGAGGCCTATTTTCATTTTTATCCCTATACTAGGAAGTTTATTTATGTAATTTGGAGCTGTAAGTGGCACAGACATGTTGTTGGGGGGGATAAGTTAAATAATGTCAGGCTAGGTAATGTTAGGCAAGGCTAGATTAGTGTCCTTACGGGGCGGTCCTGAGGGTGCGAAGCCTCCGGGTTTGATTAGGTTATATTAAGGAATGTTTTATATAAAAGTCTACTGCGACTAACCTAACATAACATTGCCTAACCTAACTTAACCTAACCGTGGAGCTTCCCCTCGACCCCTGGTCCCCTCCCTTAAGAAGACTAATCTAGTCTAGCATTACCTAACCTAACCTAATGGTGGGGACCCCTTGGACACCCCTTAAGGACAAATCACTTCTCCCCAACCTTATAGTTACGTTTTACGTGTATCTAAAGGTATATGCGAAATAATGTAAGAAAATAGACCAGTGATAAGGCCTGGAAAACTCTAGAAAATTACCCTGCTGTGATTTTCACCAATAAAAGTTAATTCAGTGTTATGCCTGTTGGCCTAAACGTGCCTGTTTAGACTTTCTAGAAACACACGTTCGTCTCTAATGGGAGATAGCAAGTTCCACTGTTACTGCGGCCCACCAACACTGACTAGCCGGGGCCTCACCAACGAAGCTTCGAGTGTTAAACTTATTCGGACCTCACACTGTGGTCGAGAATAACACAATTCCCCAGACTATTTCCTATACTAGTATGAATCTCTATCTTCTGTCCTGATAAAGTTAAGGACCATGGCTTCCTTCCGTCATGAATGCAAATCAACCAGTACACAAAGCACTCGTAGCATACCGTGGGTAGCCCGCCGTCTCCTCAGCTGCTTCGCTTTTCATCTCACGAACGCGAACCGCCGACACATTCACCGTCAAGTAACGAAGCAGGAATCGCGGGGACCATGGCAAGGCCAGTCAAGGTTAACACGTCCGCCATGACCGGCTGGTCTCACAATCACTAGCGTCTCAGCAAGATCTTCATCGTAGTTAACCATTCAGTTCTATGATTTATAGTTTCAAACACGTTTTCCATAAGTGTTGTTTTATTAATTTTATAATGATTTATGAGGTCTAATATTATCTTTTCGTGAGTAAATGCGAGGTTAGGGGTTTCGTGTGAAAAACATTACTGGAACTTATACTCAGTGATATAAACTTTCAAGGGCACGACTTCTGGTGAAATGCCGCTGCTTCACATTCAAGCTTGAATTGACTTTTCTCGAGTGCCGCGATTTGTAATACTGCCACTGAGGTGCCGGGGACGAAGCTGGAGGCGCCGTGAGAGAGGAGAACCACCAGACTGTAGGCTACGAGGGCAAGAACAGACAACCGTATTCCTGTCACAAAATGGCGGTTAGTGTTTTCTTCATTCATTTCGTTTATTTATTTATTTATTTACTATCCCCTTTTCCTTAAATTCATCTTCTGCTGGTTAATAAGCTTTTGAATAGAGTAGTGATGTTTTTTTCTTCTAAGATTTTCACCATTGCCGTAATGCCTAATACTTTTAAAAAATCAGTGTGGGGAAGAAAACATTAATTTTCAGCAAGAAGTGCAGAAATCTCTATGCTCGTTACTGATTTATTACGTACGTTTTCTGAATAAATGGTGTCTCGAAAAGATGGACCTGGTGTTAAATTGATAGATCACAGCGAACACGAACCAACTACGTGTGTATGGATGAAACTCGTACCTCATGACATGATTGTGATAAATTGTACCCTGCCTTTTCAACATTTTTTTTTTTTCAGTTTACTTTCTTTTTTTCATGATCGGTTCATGGTCGCAGATAGAAGAGATGGAGCAATGTCAGATCGTGCCTATATGTTTTTAAATATCGTTTGGTAGTCAGAGAGAGAGAACCTAATTACTGAAAGATGCGAGAACAGGGGGAGAGTGACAAGATAGGTGAGGTATAATGGTTAAAGAAGAAGGCTTACAACTTGCAATAAGGCGAGAGGCTGCTAAGCGGGTACTGGCTGGCTTACTCTCGCAGATTCTACATGTGGAGGGGAATACAGATGGAGGGCAGAGGGGAAGAGAAAAGAGGCAGTAAGGGGAAGGAAAAAGTAGGGACGTGAAAAAGGCGAATGCATGAATAAATGAGAGAGAGAGAGAGAGAGAGAGAGAGAGAGAGAGAGAGAGAGAGGCTGGGCAAACTGAATAATAAAGTCAGGAAAACAGGAAAAAAAAAGAGGCTGAGGAATAAAGGGCGAAAGAGGTCGCAAGAGTAAAAGAATAAGGAAAAATGAGAAAGAGGAAGGAGGAGGAGGAGGAGGGAAGGAAAAAGAGTAAGAGAAAGAGAGAAGAAAGTCTCTGTCAGCTTAGATTTGCGAGGAATATTTGAGCTCACGAATCTTCTGATCCAGTGGGGAAAACTATTGAACGTGGACCTTAGAGAGAGAGAGAGAGAGAGAGAGAGAGAGAGAGAGAGAGAGAGAGAGAGAGAGAGAGAGAGAGAGAGAGAGAGTTTTGTTTAGTACGAGTGAGGGATGTTGTTGTTATTGTTATATTTGTTTTTAACTTATTATAACCAGGAAAAAACCTCTAAAGTACTCACCCATTTCACAAGGACGTGTGTTTAATCTCGTGTAGAAAAAAAAAAAAATTGAAATAGCATTCCAATCCTTTTCTTATTTCCTCACTACTTTCTAGCTTCCTCCTTCAACGAAATACATCTCCCAGCCGTCAACTTTTCTTCCCCCTCATTGCCTTCCACACTCCATCCATCCTTTTCTGAATCCTGCTACTCCCGTCCCCGTTTTCCACCCTTCCCACTGCCTCCCCCTGCTCTGCTCCTGCTCCAGTCCAGTCACGTAGGAAGACCACTTAGCGAGAGGACTTGAAGACTGGGAAGAACGAAGCCTGTGTAAAAATAATGTTGAAGGTATTGTAGTCCGGCTAGTGTGTGTGTGTGTGTGTGGGGGGGGGGGGAGCTGTTGGGTTGGGTTGGGTTGTGAAGGTGGGAGTAGAGTGAGGGAAGGTGATGAGCTGGTAGAAGGGGAAATGGTTTGGAAAATCGGTGCGAGAGGTGAGAGAAGATTAGTGGTGCGTGGTGGAGGAAGAGAACTGTGTTGGTGTTGATGTGTCTGCGTAGGTGCTGGCGAAGAGAGAAGGGTTTGTTGGGAAGGAAGGTTAAAACTATGAAGGAGTGATGCATGATGGCCGTTGGGGTGAGGACTGAGGGGCGCGTTTATAAGCTGGTGATGTTTGAGAAATGAGAGCAATTTGTGAAAGGGATGATGTTGATGGATCTGACTAACTTAATGAGGGCTTCCCGTCTCAGTGTTTTGTTTATTATGCTAGTCTATCTATTTCTATCCATCTATCTAAAATCAATCACTCAGTATGTCTATCTATCTATCTATCTATCTGTCCGTCTGTCTGTGTCTCCCTATCTATTTGACCTGCTCCTGATATTTTATAGCAAGAGAAAAAACACATAAGAGAGATAACGCTGCTCACATACATAAAGAAAACTTCTCAAACGAGAGAGAGAGAGAGAGAGAGAGAGAGAGAGAGAGAGAGAGAGAGAGAGAGAGAGAGAGAGAAATATCATTACAACTTTAACGCATAGTATTAAGTCAGCAGCAATTTAGTGTTTCCAAGAGTTCAGGATCGTGGATGGCATCTGCACACGGCGTTATTTTTTCCTACAATTTATTTTACTGAATCATGGATGCTGCGATATTAATACTGGAGATGCCATAATAGGCTTGATAAAAGAGGTGGTTTTAGGGCCGATTCTAGAGTCGTCCTTTTTTGTTTGTTAGCTAACCAACTAAGCAACTTCAGCTGTAATCGGATTCCACAGTCGGCTCCGGTCGCTGCTTTTTGTTTCGGGGGGTTCCAAAAATTTGAATTTTGGGGGAAGGGTAAGATGAGACTGTATAAAAGAAAGACTGGAAAGAATCAACAATAGGTGTACAAAAGATTACTAGTAACGTTTTAGTTCTTTCGTACACTTGTGAAATATTATCATAGTTAAGTATATTTCTCTATGCAAAGTTTCCATTAACTAAAAAGAATATTTGACATACACACAATGTATCTCCTTGAAGTAAGGAACTTAGCCCCATTGTCTGATAGAAATTTTGAGGTTGACTAATTTATTTTATTTATTTATTTTTTTCACTTTTTAAGGTCGTAACCTGTAATATTTTTTTTTAATCATCATTTGAATGGTTAAAAACTCGTTTGAAGAGTGAAGGAGAGTCGTATGCTGAATTCACACTTCCTGAGGTATCTTGGTGCTTCCCTTCTGGAACACCAAGTCGTAGGATGGAATGGTTTCTATAGTGTTAGGATGAACATAAAATTGCAAAGATAGAGAAATATTTGAATGGTTAAAAGCTTGTGCAGGGAAAAAAATCGATGAAAGGGCATCTATTTTGCAGTAGTTAAGCGAGTGAATTACTTCGTGAGACCAGCGAACAATTACACGTTTTATTGATTTTGTAATTAAACTTCCAAATGAGTTGGGCTTTTTTATACCAATTCAATAAAGCCATGGAACACAGGACGCACAGACAGGCTACAGCACCACCGCCACTCCCCTATTTGTCAAACGAGTCCAAAAGTTTAAATTTCCCATTGTTTTAATTTATTTTTCAAACAACGCTCCTCCAGATTCTCTCTCTCTCTCTCTCTCTCTCTCTCTCTCTCTCTCTCTCTCTCTCTCTCTCTCTCTCTCTCTCTCTCTCTCTCTCTCGTTACTAGTGAGATAATAACACTTTAATAATAAAATCATATAAACTTTTCTCACTGTTATTGTCTCAGTTAATATTCAGAACATTGTAGAAAAAACTGTTTTCTTAGACACGAGAATAAAACGGAGAGAGAAATAAAAAGTTGTCTTCTATATAGGTCAGAGTCTATGTTGTGTTAAGGTTAATGTCTAAACAAGTTGTAAGTGATTATGAAAAAAAAATAAAATACGTAGAAGTGAAGGGGAATCGGCCACAAGAATAAAACAGAGATTAAATGAAAAATTGATTTTGTGTTTTGTAGGCTACTTAAGATACTGTAAAAGAAAAAAAAAAAAAGCTGCAGGTGATTTTGGGAAAAATCATTGCGTAGTAGTGAAAGGATTAATGCACTACAGTGTATATATGTGCTCGAGCCTCTGACAGAAACGCTGTGGGTCTAAATCAGTGATGTGCCTTTGGGTCGAACAACACATGAAATTAAGCAATTAAGACGGTTAGGAATCAGGCCCTCGGATAACTGTTTAATTAACCCAACTCCAAGGGAAACTTGTGACTGAGAACGTCTTGCCTACCCGCGCTACTGCCTTCCGAGCCTCCCAAAGCAGAGGGCGCCACATCCAAGCCTTCCTGGGACTGATTACCGTCATCGTAGTAACATAACTGCGTAAAATGTCCCTCACTATCATTCCACCTACGACTTTTTTCCTCAAATAATTACCTAAAAAGAGAGAGAGAAGGGAATTGGTCGAATATTCAAGCAAGATTCGGTTCTGTTATCTTGGTAATAATAAGAATATAAGAACATAAGAAATAAGGAAAGCTGCAAGAAGCGACCAGGCTTACACGTGGCAGTCCCTACATGAAATATACCTATTTCCATCTATTATCCCCATCCATAAACCCGTCTAATCTCCTCTTAAAGATCCCTAATGTTATAGCAGTAACATGATTACATTCATATATCACTCTATTTAAAAACCAGTTTCTTCCTATCTCCTTCCCAAACCTAAAATAAAATAAAAACTCACAATACCTCAATATATCAAAAAAAAAAAAAAATCCCAAAACACCCCATAATATACTCAAAACACCCCACAACACTCAAAACACGTAAAATACACCTAAAGATAACCTAAACCACACTTAAACCCAACTTTCACATAAAACACACCTAAACACCCACATACACATTCTATTACACTCAAGACACCACACACACCCATATTCACCCAAAACACTTAAAACACCCAAAACAACACCTCAATACACCCCCAAAAACTCCCAAAACATACTAAAACACCTCATAATATACTCAAAATATCCGACAACACCCAAAAATACCCACAAAAACTCACCCAAACACACCCAACACATGCTTAAACATCCATAACATACTAAAAATTCACTCAACACCCAAAAATACCCAGATAACACCCAAACACATTGAACACATCCAAATCACACCTAAAACACTTCACCTCACACCAAAACTCACCAAACACACCCAATAGCAAGCTTAAAATATAAAAAAAAAAAACAATATTCCCCAAACACACCTAAACGAACCCAAAACACACCCACACACACACTAAAATACACTCAAAAGACCCTGCACACACCGAAACGCACCTAAAACATCCCCACACACACACTCAAATACACTCAAAAGACTCCACTCGCACAAACGCAACCAAAACACAATAGCACACACTCAAATACACTCAAAACAAACCGCACACACCCAAACGCATCCAAAACACCGCCACACACACTCAGATACACTCAAAACACTCTACACACACCCAAACGCACCCAAGACACCCTCACACACACATTCAAATACACTCAAAAGGCCCTCACACACCCAAACGCACCCAAGTCATGCCCAAACACTCAAATACACTCAAGAGAACCTGCACACACCCCAAAGCACCCAAAACACTCCCACAGACACTCAGATACACTCAAAAGACCCCGCACATACCCAAACTCACCCAAAACAATTAAAACACCCAAAATAAAATCAAAACTCTCTCATAACACGTTAATATATCCAAAAAAAAATCTCAAAACACACCAAAACACCCCATAATATATTCAAATCACTCCACAACACTCAAAACACGTAAAATACACCTAAAAATAACCTAAACCACACTTAAACACCCAAATTTCATCCAAAACATACTGATAACAGCTAATATACACCCAAAACACACCTAAACACCCCAAAAACACACTTAAAACAACCCACAATACTCTTGAATACACCCAAAAACACACTTGTAACAAAAAACACACCAATTATTATAGAGAATGTA
>NC_087177.1:9032500-9102500 GCF_035594125.1 Scylla paramamosain
AAAAAAAAAAAAAAAAACGGAAAAAATGTATTTAAAAAATGTATCAGTCTTTGCTAATCCTCGAGAAAGTCATCAAAAGACTATCATTGATTTATTTCCCTCACACTGGTTATTAGAAAATATTTCCCTTTCGTTTCAGTTCTTAACTTAGAATAATATAGGGAAGACTAAACATTTTAAACCAACACTGCAGGAAAACGACGACTTGAACGAGTGAAGGCGGCGCGTATTGCTCACTATTTTTTATCTTTTTAGGCCGCCAGGAAAAGTTTCGATCGCGCGAAAGAAGGTGGTGACGGAGAAAAGTTGTGTTTGGCGACGGTGTTATTGGTGAGCAGCGCAAACCGAACACGCGGAAAGTTGAAGAATAAACACGGCATTTTCAGATAGGGAGAAATATGGATTTTTGTGGGGCACCTTCTGAATTCCCCAATATCTAGTCCTTGATACCTCTTCTCAGCGCGTGGCGACTAACTTTGCTTCTCTGGTCCTCGCGTCCTGCCCACAACCGCCACCATCACCATCATGATCGGTAAAGCTGCTTCCTCTGTCGAAGTTTAATATCTGAAGTTAGGGGATGTAAAGGGAAGACCAGACGCCATCACATTCCCAAATCTCTCACCAAAATCTCTCGTCTTTTTCACAAAGTAGTGAGAAAGTTGAAGAGAATTAAAAAAAAAAATTACTCTGCAGGCTCTATCGTTTTCAGATGTTTTCCCTCATTCAATTAGCCATCGCCAGAATATTCCGCACCGGTTTTGATCTCAGCTGCTGATTCTAATTTGAATATCATCAGTTGGACCTTCAACCCAATCGGACAGAGGCAGAATTTTGACCCGGTAGGATTTTTTTTCTTTTTACGTGTTGAGACTGATCAAGAGCACTAAAAAGAAAAAAAAAAGCACAACTTGCAGCTCATAAAAAAAAAAAAGTCAAAAGGAAGAAAAGAATAAAAAAAATAATGTTTTGTCTAGAGTGTTCTGATTGGAGGCACAAATTTAAATGTTCATGACGAAGCGATCAGACTCTGGAAAGGAGAACAAACAGTGAAGATTGCAGTGCAGGAAGACAAACCACTGAGTCTGCAAAGAATCGAAACCTATTAAAACAATACATAAGTCCATATTTTTCAAAGGTTTCGGTGTCTCATCTTGACTAGAATTCAACTAGTTCTAATGGAAACAACTGGGCGTTTTATAGATATTTTCACTGTTATAATAATAAAGATTCTGCATTGTTAATAACAAGGAGAAAAAAAAAAACACCAGTTGGAAGTCACGTAATAATTTATGTGGCATTTGAAAATAGTCCTTATGAGAGAACAAAATGCGTAAGAATATGGAAAACAAGCTTGAAAATGGTAATAATGAGAAAACATGTTTCAGAAAACGGCATACAAGCTTGACCATAATTCCATCAACATATTTAGCTGCCTCGGAGATTCCATGAGGCGGGACAGGAGGAAGGCGAGGGTTGAGCTGCGGCACACTTGACTGTCTGGCGCCGAGGAGATAGGAAGTCAAGAAATCCATCCGCTGTTGTTTTTCTTTTCTTTTTGCTGGTACGTCTGGGGAACTAGAAAAGGAGAAAGAGGGAGAGGAGGAGGAAACAAACAGATGGCAATAGTAGAAGTAGAAGGAGGTAGAGGAGGAGGAGGAAGAGGAGGAAGTTGTTTTCTTGGGACGTCAGGTAAAATATAGGGAGGAGGAGGAGGAAACAAATAAGACGTAGTAGTAAAAGAAGGGGGTAGTGGAGGAGGAGGAGGAGGAGGAGGAAGAGAAGGAGGCATTTTAGGACGAGTAAACACTGGCGGCCAACACAATGAAGCTCCACAAGTTGAGGAATGATTTTGCTTAGTCTCAATGATTGCACGCTTCTCGATCTCAGCTGGTGTGTGTGTGTGTGTGTGTGTGTGTGTGTGTGTGTGTTTGTGTGTAAGTGTGTGTGTGTGTAAGTGTGTGTGTGTGTGTGTGTTCACCTAAGCTGTGTAGGATGCTAAATACGAAACTAGCCAATGTTTCGTATTTTGTAATTTTTGTACATATACTATATTTACATCGCCCTGCGCGCCGTATAATTAAAGTTGAATTAACTCATTCATTACACATTCTCCTATGTTGTTTTCTGCAATTAATTGACATAAACGATATTTTTTTCTCCATTTTTTCTTTATCTTTTTTTTATTTATCTTCCTTTTCCTTTATTTACATGCATAACTTTGACAATTCCAAAAACGTTTACCGCACAGAATGTTTGCCTATTATGTTATTGGAGACATGCACTATCTTGACCTTTTTCAATACCGCGGCCATCCTTTGCTAACCCATTCACCGGTAGACTCGTCCTCTCTTAATTACACTCCACTCGTGAACCATTTCTTCTTGTTCCACAGCTATTTTTCAAAACTACCTAAATAATGGAATGCTCTATTATCTTATCTCTTATTCCTCCGTCGAAGTTTAATATTTGAAGTTAGGGGATGTATTCCATGAATACTCAGAGAAAAGAGAGAATATGAGGTTCATTCTATCGTTTCCAGACTACAGAAATATTTAAGAGATCAGTGCAAGAATAAATATCTAATAAGTTGTACGTGAATATAGAGAAAAAATTTGTCTTGGTTAAGAGCCTCGATCTCGGGAGAGTGGAGACGATGTGTGGTTCGTTCTATATTTTTTTTTCTAGGTTACAGAACTATTTAAGAGAGTAATGCAAGAATAAACGTCTAATAAGTTATATGTGGTCATGAAAAAATGTGTCGTAGTTGAGTGTTTCCTAGTTTTAGTAAGTGGTAGAAAAGATATGTTAGCTTCTATGACATTAATTGTATTTTTGTGAATTTCATAATGCACTTGCTGCGCTCCAAATACTGAGTCTCTCTCTCTCTCTCTCTCTCTCTCTCTCTCTCTCTCTCTCTCTCTCTCTCTCTCTCTCTCTCTCTCTCTCTCTCTCTCTCCAGTTTTTAGAGTGCATCTGGTATTTTGTCTGAGAAGAGGAGTGGCGTGGGAGGGCAAGACTGGAAGGCGGAGGCAAGGAAAGTCTGGCAGAATGTAAACAAATAAACAAGGTGAACAAAAATGAGTGTGTAGATTAAGGCGGAAGAGGGCTGCTCTGGCAAGGCTGTGCTGTGCTGGTGGAGATGAGAGCAACTACCATTTTTCGATATTTTTTTGGTTGATCTTCCTTATTTTCGTTTTTTTTTTTATCGAAGGTTCCTGTTATTTCTTTCGATATTTTGTGGTGCTGGTTTTTTTTTTTTTTTTTTTTTTTTTTTATGTTACGTTGTGTCAATGGTGTTTTCCCTTCCATATGAAAAGAAAGTCGTGGGAAAAGTCAAGAATATTGTGTTTATGACTTTTAAACACTCCACCCGGTCCTACGCTAAGAGTTTCCACACCCGCGCTCCTCTAATTCTTCCTTCAAGCACAGTGAGAACAAAGCACTCACTTTGATCTCAGCAGCAGGTCATGTATATCTTTCTCTGCCTCCACTTTAATCACTCCATCAATCAGTCGTAGAGATATTGGCCACGTAATATTGCTTCTCTTGTTACTTGACCATCAATTTGTTCGCCGAGACAGAACCAATACTAGGTCGTTTAAGCCTTTCAGTACAAGACGCAATTTCCAAGCTTCATAAAATCACCAATATTAGTCAGAAAACAATACATTTAATAGTAGTACATCTAATAGTAGGAGTGGATAGAGATGATTTTCAAAGCGTTCGTTGCGCTATATACCATGTTAAACTCAATACAGTATCGTAGTAGTGTCGGCAAAGAAATTAAAACAATGTCGTGATACTGAAAAACTTCATAGATGCCCACTTTCACTTCGCCAATTTTTTTATCTTGTATTTACAATGAGGTCGGTGTTTTTAATGAGCCGCCTGCACCTGTTTCCATCATCTACCATATTGATACCCAGACCCTTCTCCTCTGTGTCCGCTACTTTGCAATCTTTCCATCTCGTCTTGAGTCTTCCTCTCATTCGCTCCTGTACCTCCATATTCAGTGTCATCTTGTCTGCTGCTATGTAATCTTTCCATCTTATCTTGGGTCTTCCTCTGCTTCTTCTTTGTACATTATCCAGTGAGCTTTTCTCGTCGCTTCCTCCATTGCTTCTCGTCACGTGCCCGTTCCATCAAAGTCTTCTTACCTCTTGTGTCTTTCTTAAATCCTCGTGCACTTGGATAAGAAAACAAATCAATGTCAAATCAATTTCGTGAAAAAAAAAAACACATTCAGATACTGCAGATCTGTATGTTAGTTAAATGCATGCATATCCACCAGTGAAATTAATCAGGAAGCCACACCAATCAGAACTTTGATCAGGGAGTGCAGCCTTTATAGGGGCAGATCAGATGGAGGAGCAGGGGAGTGGGCGGAGGCAGCTGAAGAGAGGAACTTTTCCCATTTCTGTTTGCTCAAAGATGCGTAAGATTAAAGGAAGGAGTGTAAGGAGGACTCCTCTTCACTTTCAGCAATGGGAAATTAAAGAGATTAATGGACTGGTTGTTACTCTTAAGAACAAAGTCATTTTGCGATGCTGGAGTAAGTGTCATGATTTAACTTTTTACCACTGTACCTTCTCTTTAAGTTTAAAAAATAGTCTGCTACATGAAATATTTGAAACATTTGAAATATCTATTGACGGCCAAGGAAATGCATTAAATTCAAGTTTAGGTTACATCTTAAAGCTTTCAAACATGTTTAAGATTTTCAGACACCACTGACGGCTAAAGAAGGGATCAAATGTTTCAACCCCTCTTAGTGATTGTAGTGCTGCCGTTCAGGGACTGCCACGTGTAGACTTAGCAGCTCTTTGTAGTATCATTAATGTTACTGTGTTCTTATTAACAGTCAAAGGATTATTTATATGACACATAACATATAAAACAGAACCTTTCACAGACTCCCTTAAGGCACAACTGTAAGATACCACCTTGAGAACATAGACCAGCAGTTGGCATATTCATATTTCATCCTGAGTTTCATCCTTCCTTCCATCTCCTTTCCTCCTCCTTCTCCATTGCTGCCTTTATGTAAATTTTAGAGAGGTGACAAATTTTTGTTTCTTCATTTACGTATTCCTCATGTAATTACAGAGAAGAAAAGACGTTTTCTTAGATATCTCTACTGCAACATCCTTCCTTCATCTATCCTCTTCCTTCTTGATTTCTGTTCTTTTTATGTAGAGAGAGCGGGGATTTATTTATTTATTTATTTATTTATTTATTTATTTTCTGCTCTTAGTTATTGCTAATTTCTGACTTTCCCTATAATTGCAGAGGGAAAAAAAGCGTCTCCTTAGATGGCTCCACCTCTGCCAACCTTTTCTGTATATACATGAACGTAGCTCTATATAATATTCCCAATAATTTGCACTTAAAAACTCAGGAGTACCCAAGCCTCTTCACCTCCTAAGTCCTTTAAATCAAACAGCATACGGGTCCTTTCATCTCCTCTTCTCCGCTTCTTCGCTCCCTTGTTTGTTTTTCCAACTCTCAGATGAATAAAAGAAAAAGGAGAGACAAAAAAGGAGTTGCCACTGATGTACCAAGTTTTATACCGCTATTTTTTTGTGGGGTCAGTGATGAAAGAGGCGGGGGGAACCACTGATGAAGAGATTGAAGGGATTCAAGTAAAGATTCGAGTACAGGGTAGCGTGAATGGAATGGGGGGGAAGGAAGTTGTGAAAAGCTAAATGGCAAGCCAGTCAAGGATGCTGTGGCGCTGTGAAGAGTGAAAGGTATGGTAGTGAAGAGTGCTGTGAAGGGGGAAAGGGATAGAGGTAATGTTGTGATGCTGTGAAGGGTGAAAGGGTTGGTAGTGAAGGATTTGCTGATGCTGTGAAAGGTTGTTATTGTTATGAAAACCCTTAAAATTTAAACATTGTTCATTTTTCGTTTACCAGCAGTTGATTTCCATGCCGCCGTTTATACAAAAAAAGAAACAAAAAAATTACAGTTCAATTGTTAGTCGTATCACAATTGTCATTTTCGTTGATATTGTTTTGGCTGATGTAGTTTTGTTTATATTAATTCGCTGATGGACTTCACGGGTATATGTTTAATCTTTTTGATGGCCACGTTATTGATATTAAAGTCAACATTAACTTCGCAACGTAAACCTAATGAGTACGTTTATTATACAGTGTGGGGAGAGCATATTTGATTACGATAAATTCATTCACCCAGATAGGTAAATTATTGAATCTCTGGTTGGTATTGTCAATTTTGATGTGGATATGTATTGTGCATATTTATAGGTGAGCATATTTTTTTTTTTTTATATTCTTCCTGCAAAACAAAAAAAAAGGGAAACTAAACTGGTTAGGAAAACCATAAATTATTTTGAATTAGTGGTGCTTTGTTCCACTCCTGTTATTGGACGAGAATGGACTTGGGAATTATTTCAAACCGAAGGCTGGCGCTGCGGAAACAAAACATGTGCTGAGAATGTAAAGAAGAGACAGACAGACAGACAGACAGACACAGAGACAGACAGACAGATGGACAAGTAGGCAGACGGACAAACAAACAGATAGACATGGGGAGAGAGATGAATAGACAGACGTGACAAACAAGAAAGAGAGGAGAGGAGAGGAGAAAAGACGAAAGGAGAGGAGAGGAGAGGAGAGGAGAGGAGAGGAGAGAGAGAGAGAGAGAGAGAGAGAGAGAGAGAGAGAGAGAGAGAGAGAGAGAGAGAGAGAGAGAGAGAGAGAGAGAGAGAGAGAGAGAGAGAGAGAGAGAGAGAGAAAGCCTTGGGTCTATGCGTTCATCACGAAGGCAATCAGAAGGAAGGAAGGAGAGAAAGAAATCAGAGGAGGAGAAGGAAAAGAAAGAGGAAGCGAAGGGTGAGGAAGAGATGGGCTAGGAGGAGCAGGATGAGGCAAGAGACCATTAATTTTGGTCTCAAGCAAAAAAGGCATAGCAAAGTTTTTTTAGTAGAAGAGTTTTCTCTTTTTTTTTAAGTTAACGAAGTGTCACCAAGAGTAATTTATTGTGACAGAGCGTACCGCCAAGTACACGGAGACGCTATTATGCAGTTGACAGTCAGGAGATGTGATATGAACAAGGAGATCACTAATCCACTCGCTAAAGCCATGAGAGTAATAAAACAAACAAAACTTACTACGTAAAAAAAAGTAGAGAGAGAGAGAGAGAGAGAGAGAGAGAGAGAGAGAGAGAGACATAACACGGAAATGTAAACCTAACATCGCCTTGAGTACCCAGGTCCTCTCATCCTGCGACCAGTACTACAAAACCTCAAATACCGAAAGTGTGTCGTGAGGAGTGAGTTTGTCAGCTTTCATGATTATTTACCCAAGGAAGCGAAACCACCTATCTTTCCTCGCAATTAAAATACTACAACGTCGAATATCATCAAAACGTGATTTTTTTTTCGCCGTTCCTTATGCCATTTAGTGCTACAGACATCCTTCAGATTAAAAGGGATGACGAGTAACGTGAGTTTGACCTCAAAGGATGTTGATGGCAGGAAAGGTTAACCCATTCACAAGAACATAAGAAAAAAAAAAAAGGGAAAGCTGCAAAAAAACATTAGGCCTACACATGGGAGTTCTTCATTCATTATCAAACAGGCAGCTTCCTAGCTTCATATCACCTTTCTGTTATTCAAAAGAGTAAATAGGATACAATTCTGCTTGATGAATAACAGTTTAACCCCTTGAAAACGAAAAGTATCATCTTTAACACTACAGTCCCTCATTCAGTAATGTACACAGGCAACTTCCAAACTTCATATTAGCTACTAGTTATTCATAATAGTAATTAAGATACAACTACGCAGGATGAGTAATTTTATAAGCCCGTGAATACGAAAAGTACCATTCTTAACTTGATGGAATTTTCTAATGACATCTAGAACATAATGAAATCGATGTCGTGGTATTGAAATAATTTTACGTAAAAAGCTGAAATCCAGCATGGCATTGTTTACATAACACACAAAATGAACCAGCGTCAATTTTGTGCACGAGGCGGCACACGAGAGTTTTTGTAAGAGGACCACGGGTGATAAATGGGAGTGAAGGAGGCTCCATGGGACGTATGAAAATGGGAGGAGGCAGGTGAAAGAGAAGGGCAAGAGAGAGAGAGAGAGAGAGAGAGAGAGAGAGAGAGAGAGAGAGAGAGAGAGAGAGAGAGAGAGAGAGAGAGAGAGAGAGAGAGAAATGGCCTAAGAAAGAAGAATGAACGTGGGGAGCTTGATGGCGCGGAAAAAGGAAGGGGAAGAGAAAAGTGAATGGAACCAAAGAAGAGGCAGTCGACTCCGAGGGGGAAAGGACAGAAAAGACAGCAGCGGCAAAGTAAAAGACAAAAATGTGAGGAACAATATTGGAAAGCAACGCACGTGCCGGCAATCAGATGTTCTGGAAAGGGTTGGAAAAAAAAATAAACAAATAAAGCTGGAAAGAAAAAAACACTATATATAATCGGAGCCTTGAGAGAGAGAGAGAGAGAGAGAGAGAGAGAGAGAGAGAGAGAGAGAGAGAGAGAGAGAGAGAGAGAAAAAATTAGCAAATACAATATATAATGGAATAAGAAATATCTTGATTTAACCGAATAAACGTAAAACTTTGAAAAAAATATCCAAGATAAAATGAAAATGTAAATTATCTCTCTCTCTCTCTCTCTCTCTCTCTCTCTCTCTCTCTCTCTCTCTCTCTCTCTCTCTCTCTCTCTCTCTCTCTCTCTCTCTCTGTAAGTTATGCGAGTGGAAAACCTCAAGAAACCCTCAGTCACACACACACACACACACACACACACACACACACACACACACACACACACACACACACACACACACACACACACACACACACGGGCACGCGCGCACGCTCAGTGCCAGGCCTTCCTTTACTCCTCGTAACATCAAGAGATCCAGGGAAGCGGTCTGTTAAAAGTCTCGCAAACGTGTCTCTCTTGTCCACGATCCTCACCAAGCTCAGTTACTCCGCTACAATAAAAGCAAGAAAAAAGAGATGGAGGCAAGAATACATGAATACGGGTTTTTTCTTTTCTTTCCTTCCCCTTCCGTTTATTCTCGTACTCCAGTGCACACATTTAAAGAATAAGAAATTGTCGCTCGTTCCTGCAGTTTCAGCTGGAAGGACACGAGAGGAACCCTGCACCGTTTTGTGTGGGGGTAGGTCGTGCATGGAGGACTCAGAGAACAGCGACGGTCTGAATTTGACATCTATTGCTGTTTCATGAATTTGATATGTAATTCACTTGTTAATTTTGTTAATACGTTAGTTAATACACTAGGCTCTGACATTTTGAATTAAGCGTTTGGGGTTCCTCGTTGGGGGTTCCTCAGTCTGCGGTTCTGCCACACTTCCACAAAGACACACCTCATGTCAGGTGCTTCCTACCTCAGAATTAAATGGTGTTGTATATTATAATATACAGTGCGATGCTCTAAAAAAAAAAAAAAAAAAAAAAAAAAACGGTGTTTTATATATATATATATATATATATATATATATATATATATATATATATATATATATATATATATATATATATATATATATATATATATATATATGATACTTGCATTTTTCTTTTTTTTTCAAACACCACAATACTTGGTAACATTTCTTCCAAGAGTTTTCCTTGGGTGACCGAGTGAGGTCACACAGTCAGGCTGACCGTGTTAATCCATAGGTCACTTCCTCTCTCGCCGCCAGCCAGGATGGAAGTTACCTCTCCCGCTCATTCTCGTCATATCCACAGCCGAGAAAAAGAGCTTATTTACTCTGTAAATAAGTATTTTTTTGGAAGAAAAGGCTAATAGGGGCCCATTACTTGACCCCCTCCAGAGCTGTTGTCCGAACAACGAAAGCCACCAAGGTGAGCGAGGCAACAGTTAGAAGAATTTGTTCATCTGGCAATAAAGCTCACATGACACAGAGGGCACCAGCACATCCTATATTCTCCTCACCAACAAAGAACCGCCCCTGCAACCATAAGCAACGTGTGGTGAGAAGGACAGTTTTGGGATTTTACGCAAGGAAGGAGATCCCAACACTGCACAAAGTAAAGGAAGAATTGAAGGAAAATATTTCCTTCAAAGGATGCACTTTATCTCTACGGAAGATTCTCAAAGAGGTTGGATTCAGATACGGAAAAGCTGATGGCCGCAAATTTCTCATGGAGAGGAGCTATGTTGTTGCTGCTCGTACCCGATTTTTGAGAGAAATGCGGCGTCTGAAGCAGTCTTTCCAGGCGAACATCGTTTATCAGGATGAGACCTTTGTCAACCAAAGTTATACCGTAGGAAAATGTTGGACTGACACCACATCTGAAGCAGCAGCAGAAGTACAACCACCTACAGGAAAGGGAGGCCGTCTCATAATTCTCCACAGAGGAACAAGAGATGGTTTCATCAATAATGCAGAACTGATCTCCCAGGCAAAATACGATGGGGATTACCACAAACAGATGAATTTCATGGTGCTTGAGGAGTGGTTCAGGAATCACCTGCTGCCCAACATCGCACCAAACTCCGTTATCGTCATGGATAACGCGCTCTACCACTCCGTGCTACAAGAGAAAGTACAAAGTTCATCGTGGAGGAAGGCGGAACTGAAGGAGTGGCTTGAAAGGAAGGGTGTCCAGCTCAGTGATGAACTACTGAAGGCAGAGCTATGTGAGCTTATCAAAAAATTTGCAGACGGCAAAAAATATCACATTGACAGTAATGCAGATTTGGCAGGCTTGTAGGCTCTTGTAGCACGGAGTGGGTTGTGAGGTTTCCACCCTATCACTGTCAATACAACCCCATTGAGCTCATATAGGCTCAGGTCAAGTCTTATATCGCCAAGCAAAATAACATTAAAATGGCTTACTTGAAATATCTGGTGAAGGAAGACCTGTGTCACGTCACGCCACACACCTGGATGCAAGCTGTTGCCCATGCTGAACACCTTCAAGAGGAAGATGGGCGACAAAACGTAGCGGTGGATCACTTCGTGGATTCTCTGATCATCGACATTGCTGGAAGTTCAGACGAAGAGCCGTCTGATTGATTATCAGAGGATTAGGCCTCCAGGGGAAACCTAAAAAAAAAACGCGCCTTCACCTTTACCTCGATGGTGCTGTGAAAAAAAAAAAAAAAAGTAAATAAGAAATAAAAATATAACATCATAGTTTAAGGGAAATATCATATCTAAAAGGAAACCTATCACATTTAAACGAAATTCACAATGGAAAGAGAGAGAGAGAGAGAGAGAGAGAGAGAGAGAGAGAGAGAGAGAGAGAGAGAGAGAGAGAGAGAGAGAGAGAGAGAGAGAGAGAGAGCAGCTTGACTGACTGACAGGCAGGAGATTTTTCTCAAATTCTAGTGATTCATAGGCAAGTATAGATCTCTGATAGAAATAAATTTGCATGAAATGTAGATTGTATATGCAGAGAGAGAGAGAGAGAGGTGGTGTGTGGGGAGCGAGGTTATCAGTGACACATAGTCTCTAATCTGATAATTCGCCCAGTATAAGGTTTGGCAGCGCCGCAGGTCGGGGAATCCCCGGAAAGGACAACTCCCAAATTCTCGATTCAAAATGGTCAGACTCTAGTTAATACGAAAATCATGGAACGTATCATTAAGCGTTTTTATCCTCTCATGACTGTTACCAAAGGTGTACTAGATAAATCTGGTGCTAGTACTGAATATAGATGACCAAAGAAACACGGTGGTAGTGCTCAACTGCTGTACATTGATATAACAAAACTGTACAGTATAAATAACGAAGTCCCGGCGGATCGCACGTCCACCTCCGAGGCCTGGGTGGACGCGAGTGGGGCATGTAGGGGTGGTTGCTGGCTGGGTCAGGTCACGGCCAGGGCTGCCGTCCGGAGACAAAGGATATGAGAGTTGACCTCAACATCCTTAAAAAATCTATGTATTAATCGTCTACTGGAATCTGTTGAAAATAGTCCTGATTCTGCTCTAAAACGTTTGAGAACTGGGTCCTGTGAAACGCCGCTTGTCCTCAGAACCACCTAGTATATAGTTTTTTTTTCTTTTCTTTTTTTCTTTCTTTTTTATTCACTTGAGGCGTGTGTATCAATAAGGCTTCCCAGTGATCCATACTCTCAAAAGGAGGTTCGTAATTATATGCTATGAGTGTGTATGGGCGGACGTTCCCTTACTACAGACTCGCCAGCTAACAGTAATTCCCTTCGTCGTCCCCATCATAATATTCTTCCCTCCTTGCATTTCTCTCAGCGTTCTTTATCTCCGCCGCAAGTTTGTTTGTCTTGATGACTTTCAGCTCTTTCTTTCTCTCATGATGCCCTAATCTCAAATCGGCAAAGTTTACTCCAAGTTTAATCTCTGGAATATATTCATCATCATCTCGGGAAAACCGCTTGTTGGCACTTTCAGGTTCCCATAAGGTTCGTGTAGTTTGGTGAAGGTCGCTGTGACGAAGTGTTGAGAGTGGTGGCTGGACTCCCTTACCGCTCCCTCTGCCTTCCTTTGATATCCACACTCCCCAGATTGACTTTCCACTTCAGATGTTCATAGATATTCGTAGTAACGGGATACAGTCCGCACAGTCCCGCTATTCGTTCCCTGTACAACTTTTTTTTTCACCTTTATTTCGTCAGAGAAGCTTCTAATTATCTTGAAATTAATTGCCTCCACAGTTTCTTTTTTTTTAATAGCATTGTTTCAACACTCATCAATCAGTAAAAATGACAGACATGTGAGATTTTTTTCTATTGGTCAGAATTACAAAGGTGAATGTATGTACTTTGTTAACCCGTGAAACCTTTTAAAGTAAAGTGATGCTTGTGAAATTTGCTGATGAGAAGGATGGAGAGCTCTTGCAATAACTGTGCGTGAGAAGACACTGAAAGTAAACCTTCAACCCTGTACCTTCCTGAAAGCTCCTACCCTATATTGTTTTATGCGAAACACTACACACGCCATCCACCATCCAGTTTGGAGGAGGGAAACCCAAATTTCCACCTTCCACTGAGGAGCACAGAACAAAAGACCACCTCGAAATGCGACTGAATATTCAAGTTCACTCATTGCAATGCAGTTTGAACCTTTTGAGAAAACTTCTAAAGAAAACCTTTCCCTTTTATGAAAAAGAGGAAGAGAAAAAGATGACATGCAGATGGATAGTATACAAGTAACTGGTGGATGAGTGACTCCATTCACAAATTACTGAATTGCGAAGGATTACAAAGGATAACAAAACAGCATCCATGGGCCCTTCCTGAGTTGTTTGTTTACCCACGTATTTGAAGAAAGGGTAAGGGTGGGTTTATAGTTACGCACAAAGGAGTTTCAGAACATTACAATAGTCAGATGTGAAAACGTAAGAGCTTAATTCATTGTTACTTCCTTCCTTTTTTTTTTTCATTTGATCATATCTTCCTTCTTTTCTCTCTTTAGGTGTTTTTTTTTCTTCTTTCGTTCTCCCTTCCTTGATTTCTTTTTACATTCTTTAATTTATTCTTTCCTTCGTACTTCCCTCCCTTCCTTTCCTTCTTTCTTCCTTTCGTCATTAGTTAATTATTCACTCATTTATTCATCATCCTTTCTTTCCTTTTTTTTTATTTATTTCCTTCTTTAAGTATTATTTCCTTCCTTCCTTCGTTCTTTTCTTTCTTCCTTTCCTAACCAGCTTTTTAACTACAAACTGAGTCACTCATATACTCACTCACTCACTGCCTCATTTATTTACCACACAATAAGGAGAGAAGAGGGTGAAAAGGCACAAAAATATTTCCCACAGAGAGCGTGGCATTGGGGATTAGCAGAGGATGCTGGGGATGATGAAGAGGGACCAGACAAGATCGAGTAGAGAGAGAGAGAGAGAGAGAGAGAGAGAGAGAGAGAGAGAGAGAGAGAGAGAGAGAGAGAGAGAGAGAGAGAGAGAGAGAGAGAGAGAGAGAGAGAGATGGGTGGGGGGAAATGGCACACACTAATAGTCTCTCTCTCTCTCTCTCTCTCTGGTATTCATTCTTATTTATTTTTTTGCTGCCTTTTTCCACTCGGGTTAGGAAACATATGCATAGCTGATGAGAGTCGGGCAGACCGTCCCTGGGAAGGAAAAATATAATAATGGAGGGAAAGTTTTCTCCTCCAAAACAAAAAAGTGGTTCATGTAAATAGCATGTCTGGAAGTTCTTGAAATGATTTTACAAACTTGTACGTTTTAGTGATGCGCTGAGAGAAAGACCATACAAAACGCACCGAGAGCCAAGCCAGCGCTAGATACAGGCAGACCAACTGGGACAATATTCTGAAAGACTTCTGCACCGCACCTCCACTGCATTCCAAAGGCTCTGCTTACTTGACGTTAAACGAGGTATGGAGGGTGTTTTTTTTTTATTTATTTATTTTTTATTTTTTTATTTTTTTTTTGGTCCTAGTGACATATTAACAAGACTGCTAGGTTATTAAGGGCATCTCGTAGCAAAAGAATCTGTTTCAGTGGGATTTTTTTATTTTTTTATATTAGATGAATTTGTGGTTGGGGATAATTGGTAGAAGTATGCATGTTTAATACAGGAAATGCCACGTGTAGGCCTAGTGGTTTATGGCAGCTTCCCTTATGTTCTTAGATTTGTGACTGCGAAAGGTAATATTTGAATTTGTATGCATTTATGGAAGTTGAATTTCAATTGTTTCAACTCTCATCACCACCGTTCTACTGTACCATCACCGCCAGCTGCTTCACCATCTCTCACCATCACTTGCAGGCTAATGTAGTCACTCCTGCTAATCGTGACAGATTACGTTCTTTTCTCCACTAATTCAGCCTTCTCTTTTTTCCAAGTCACACGAGGGAATTGTGTCCTCTCATTTGGCCCCTCAGTCCTCCGCCTCGTGTCTATTACCTGTCCCTGGGTTGTCATTATGTGAGCCTAACTGAGCGCCACACGTTGTAACATTCCTTTCCATTGCAGGTGCCTTCTTTAATTATCTAGTTATGCAGCTGTCAGTGTCATTAGTGTTGCTTATTCATTGATCCAAGGTCATTTTTTTCCATGTTTTCCGTCGCATTCTATCTATTCCTCTTATTTTATCTAATTTGTTTGTATATTTATTTTATCTTCATTTTATTCGTTCATTCATTTGTCTTCGTTACCTTTATTTTCATAGTTTAAAGTTTGTGATCAGTGTCATGGCGACGATGAACAAACACGAGTTTGAAATTCTGACTTTGAAGAAAACACCTTTAAGATACCCATGACGTAGCAATATCTCTCTCTCTCTCTCTCTCTCTCTCTCTCTCTCTCTCTCTCTCTCTCTCTCTCTCTCTCTCTCTCTCTCTCTCTCTCTCTCTCTCTCTCTCTCTCTCTCTCTCAGGTGTTTTTCCCTTCAACAGCAAAACAACGCCATTTTTTTCTCCAGCACAAACAATAATAAATTACGATGGCAGACTTTGGGTGTGACTTGTGATGATGGAGTGTGGGCGCCTCCTCCTCCTCCTCCTCCTCCTCCTCAGACCTTGGGAAGACGCTGGCACTTCTAATCCACTGTCCTTATTTTGAAGCGCTTTGGGTTCTCTCTATGTTTTTCAAAGGCCCTGAAGATTAGTAAGATTGTCATGGAGGTATTTTGCTTTGTTTTTCCAGTTTCAAGGAGACGCAGCCACTTCTAATTCACTGCAGAAGGGGGATTATTTTGAAGAGTTTTGTGTTCTCTCATGAACTGTTTTTCAAAGGACTTAGAAATTAGTTGAGATTTCGTGGCGGTCTTTTCCTTTTGTTTTCAATTTCAAGACACTTCGCCTTTAATTCTGGTTAATCTTTCTCGCGTTATTCTTTAGGGACTAGCATCTTCAGTGGGTCTTTTTTTTTTTTTACATTTTTTTAATCCCTTGTCCAAAACCACTCGTATCTAAAAACGAAAAAAAAAATGATGCAGAATTCTTGTTCAATTTTTACTTGAACTTTTCACTATCAATTCATTCAGTCTTTTAAGGTTTATGTTCTATTATTATAGGTATCATTTGCTGCATAATGAGTGTCCCTGGAATTATAGTTATCCTACAACACTGAAGAAATATTATGTAGGACGCAATTAAGTTTCTTTACAATATCTGCATAGTCTCTCTCTCTCTCTCTCTCTCTCTCTCTCTCTCTCTCTCTCTCTCTCTCTCTCTCTCTCTCTCTCTCTCTCTCTCTCTCTCTCTCTCTCTCTCTCTCTCTCTCTCTTGTTCTGACGAGGCTCATTTCAATTCGACTTTCATTTCATTACAAAATAACTCCAAAGTTCGTCATCATTTCCACACAAAAAAGGATTGCTGTTTTGCATGGAAATTGAAAGCAAACTTCGTGAACCAAAAAGCAATGCATTACGGAGCATAAACTGGAGGGAAATGCATATACGCGTACCTTGGCCCTTGAAAAAAATAACTAAATGTATTCTCCTCATGAAAGAATAAAAGTTATTTGACTACGTGAAGACCAACCACCAAGAATCGCCTTCCTAAACATTTCGTCCTTTTTTCTTTTACTCGAGTCTTCAAAGGTATTGTGTTCATGATTCCAGCGGTAGTTTAACCCTTTAACTATTAGTGACTGTATGACACAATATTAAATTTTTATCTAACCTTGGACTGTTCTGAATGGGCGAAAATGAAATGACAGGCACTAAAATGATTGATATACTCCGTCACCTCGTCTGTTATCAATATTGTCTTTCAAAATTATAATTAAATCTTGTAACGCAGCATTGGATTATAGAGTTGAAGTGAAGGTAGAGCAGTCAAATGGTTGATAAGGATTCCACATCACCAGTAGAAAAAACGCCCATGAAATCCCAGCTAGTAGTCTCTGTGGCCTTTGAAAAATAGTCCTGTTGAGAGAACAAAGCGTTTAAGATAAGTTTAATATTGCCAAGAGTCAGTATATCGGTAGCTTTACATTTATGCTTTATATTTCCCTTGTTAGTGTTATCGGTTTACATGAGTCGCTATCTTGATATTTCTTCAGATATACTTGGTTATCAGTTATCAGTTTACGTTTTCAATATGTCCACGTATTTGCTCATGTAACAAAGCAAGGGGTGTGTACGTAATATTAGAGGATATGACAGTTATCTTAAACATTGGATACATCGAGGCCATCTCTCACCAGACTCGAGGGTCCGAGACACGTGTTGCCTAAACCAGAAATGTCTCACCGAAATGCCTGCGTTGTATTTCACTTCTTTCATGAGGCGCACACCCCGCTCAGGCCGCCGCGTGACAAGGCCCACTATGTATGTATGGTATGCTTTGTGTGAATTTCTCTCTCTCTCTCTCTCTCTCTCTCTCTCTCTCTCTCTCTCTCTCTCTCTCTCTCTCTCTCTCTCTCTCTCTCTCTCTCTCTCTCTCTCATTTCCCTACCTAATCATGTCAAATAAGAAAAGAAAGAATGTAAGAAAATTAGACAAAGAAATGTTTTAACTGCCATTTGTTCTTTTTTTTTTCTCTCTCCCTTTTTATGTACTAAGTAGTACAGTTAAGGGCACAAAAAATGAAGTAAAAGGAAACTCACTTAGTACACTTCTCCCAAAAGAATAGGAAAACTATAGCAAAATATCTAAAAAGATAGATAATGGTCAGTTTACTCCCTTTTTCTATTTGGCCTTGTATGGCGTGAAGAGGCTTTGTCCTCCTCCCACTCTCGACGTCACCAGCCTCCCTTGCTTACGGCCAATCGATGCCACGCCCGCCTGGGGAAATACCACCTGCAGAAATAAGTAAGACAACTACACAGGACAGAGCACCAGGCAATTTACTGCACCCGCCATGGCGAAACCTTTATTGCCTTACTGTGCTTACTGTGCTCCGGTATGTGGGTGTGTTTCTGCCCTAATGACACCGGCAGGCCTGAAAAAGATGGGCAAATCACCCCCTCCTCTGGGTGCTGAGCGTGCTGTAATATCCCCGACGTGTGTTTGTGCAGAGGAACCAACAGGGAGGAGATGGAGAGAGCAATAACCAAGCTGGAGTGCAATAAGACTGAAAATATGAATGAAAGAACTGCAGAAACCTTAATGTATCGAGGAGACTTTGGGGTGACCTAACATAATCTAACCTAATCTTCTCGTGATGTGTTCGTGTAGAGATGAACTGACAGAAGAAACCAATAACCAGGACAATAAGACTGTAGGACAATAAGACTGGATATAGAAATTGAAGACCTGTGGAAATTTTAATGTTTGAGGTTTTGGATTTGATGTAAATTGAGGTTTTGGATTTGATGTAAATTTTCTAGACAAGTGTTTGTGCAGAAAGGAGTTGGCAGGGAGGAGAGAAAGAAAGCAATTGCCCGAAGAAAGTGTGGTAAGACTCCAAGTATAGACAGAAAACTGAGGAAATTTTAAAGTATCGGGACCTGAGGCATTAGGCGAGGGGATTTGACAGGGAGAAAGAAAAGACAATAACCAGAAAACTGAGGAAATTTTAATGTATGGAGAATTGAGGCTTTGGTTGTGGTGTAATATTCTTTGCGTGTGTTTTGTGCAAGGGAATTGACAAGGTGGAGAAAGAGAAGGCAATAACCACACTGAAGTATATTAAGACTGCGAGTATATATGCCATACTGCTGAAAATATATAATGTATCGAGGCAAGGTTACGTGGTGTAATATTTTAAGCATTTGTTTGAGCAGACAGGCATTGGCAGGGAAGAAATGGAGAAAGTACAGTAATGACAGACTAAGATATGATAAACTGTACATTGAGATGAAAAAGAAGAACCACGGAAATTTTAAATATCGAGAAGACGCTGTCGTAGGATGAATGATGAACGTTGCTTTTGATTCGAGACTGAAATATGAAGAAAATAACGAAAAAATTAAATGTGGTGAAGAGAGTAGAAAACCAACCAAAACTTTACGGTAAGGAGACTTCCAAAACATGTAAAATACCCACGCTTGTATATTCCTGAAGATGCATTTGTTTGCCAATACTACACACTCACACTTTCATTCCCACCAGCCACAGCGTTGACCCTGACCTCGGCTGAAGGGCGTGGGAAGGTTTGTGAGTGAATATTGGAGTCAGGCAGCAATTCGAGACTTCTGTAGTTAGTTCTTCCTACCCATTACCAATAAATGTGTCTGACGAATGAACATTGGTGTATTTTTTTTTTTTTTTTATATTTAGCTTCTTTTCCCTTTTTTCTTTCTTTTTCTTCTTCTTCACTCTCCTTTCTCCTTCTCCCCCTTTCTAGTATATCTCCTCCTCCTCCTCCTCCTCCTCCTCCTCCTCCTCCTCCTCCTCCTCTTTGTTCTACTACATGATTAGAACATTAGGCTTAGACTGAGAGAGAGAGAGAGAGAGAGAGAGAGAGAGAGAGAGAGAGAGAGAGAGAGAGAATTAAAAAAAAAAACTAACTTTTCTGAATAAAAAAAAAGCTATCAACCCTCATCCGCATTTCATCACCGCTCCCCCATCCTCTCCACACCCCACTCCCCACCCGGCCCGCGATCACACCTCAGGCGCATCTCCTCGCGTATTAGTACCGATACACATCTCATCTCGTACACATCCATCCTGGCCGATAGGTGACGTCCGTGCATCCATCTTCCTCTCCCTCTTAATCGAGCGATCACTCACCATATATCTGAGCACGAAAACCTATACTTTCCTTTCCCACACCCATGTGAAGGAGAGTTTTAGAGTGGGTCTACATTTTCAGTGTAGCTTCTGCAGATTCCTCGTATTCAGGAGTTTCTTGGTTCCTCGAGACATAAGCTGTGATCACGTTTAAGTTTGTGCTTGAGAATGTGCACACGTTTATTCTTCTCAGTGCCAACCGTATTGTAGAAGATTGTCTCCTCCTCCTTCTCCTCCTCCTCCTCCTCCTCCTCCTCCTCCTCCTCCTCCTCCTCTTCCTCTTCCTCTTCCTCTTGCCTTTGTAAATTCAATTGGTCTACTTAGTATCTCATTAGTTGTTTACAACTCTGAATAATAATCATAACAGCGACAAGAACAACAATAATGATAGTCGTAGTACATAATACATTTCCCACGCTAATCACGAGAGTAGCATACAATAATAATACATACTCATCCATCAGCAAGGCCCCGATGATGACTCTCGTTTTCCTGTCAGCACATAGGCCGTGGAGCAGAAAGACAATCTGGATGAATGAAGCTTTGGTCATTCAGGTAAATAATTTTTTTTTCCCATCTCGTGACAGCCACGATTCTCTCTCTCTCTCTCTCTCTCTCTCTCTCTCTCTCTCTCTCTCTCTCTCTCTCTCTCTCTCTCTCTCTCTCTCTCTCTCTCTCTCTCTCTCTCTCTCTCTCTCTCTCCATTGAACTGAAAAATGAAGACAGAGAACAAAGGGTCGTGCTTTTCATCTCGATCGTTGTTGCATCATTCGATCATATATTAGCGGCAGGCTCCTCGCTTACATGTGCCTTATGCCTCCCACGCTATTGTTGTCGTATTCTGTAGCATGTGTGTTAGGGTGGCCCTTATTTTCGAAAGTTTGAAAATCCAGTCTCCAAACCCGGATTCTTGTTCCACTCTATGAGAAAACCACGCGAGTAATTTTTTTTTTAAATCGAATAATATTTACCCGGTGCTCAACGACCTTGAAGTTTTACTATATAAGATCATTTTCACGTTCAACGATACAGGGGCTTTGTCGGTGACAAATGCCGCGGCTCTATTCTCAGATGCTCTCGTTGGTGGACTATGGACCAAGGACTGTGTGTGGCAACTCTCGTCTAGTGCTCCTTTTCCTCTGTCTAGGATTTGTCTAGTGCTTGGCAGTACTTTTTCAACGTGTTTGCATGTTTCTGGAGTGCGTTACTAACTGTTGTCAATCCTTTCTCATTTTCAGGCTAAGATGGCTTCTAAGCGACGTTATCTGTGTGCCCCCATAAACGAGATATCTGGAGCCCAACTTCCATCCTCTGGAGAAGTTCTGGGCCTCCTGACCTACAAGTTGGACGTAGAGAAGATGACGGTGGTGGACGCGTCCCGGAAGGTCTCGAAAATTGTTGAGGCGCTGTGGGCTAAGGCTAGAATTCCCATGCAGCGGATTGACACCGTCGTCAAGAACATCCAGACCTTGTACAAGGAGTACACCCTTGTACGCAAGAACAAGGCACGGACAACAGGAACACAAGTGAAGAGGGAGGAGGAGTTCAAGGAGCGCCTGGCGAATCTCTTCGACGTCGCGAAGGCCGGCGCTTTAGAGACAATGACAAACGAGGAGGACAAAGCTTTTCTTCTCGCTCAACGTGAACCAGGACGCCGGGGACGCATGGGAGGGGTGGACACAGCACTAGCTGCCCAAGAACAGCGATCGTCACAGCGGCAAGCGACACAGGAGGTGAGGAAGCGACGCGCGGAGGAGGAGGCGTCGACGTCCGCGGCAAGAGTCCAGTTGGAGGATTCGTCCTCAACCTCCTCTAGCACCAGCGCCGAAGGAAGCCCCACACTTGGTATCTCCCCAGTCCCACCCAAACGGCCTCGAGCGAACCTCAACATCGTCACCCCGGACGTGGCGGCCTCTTTGGATCGCGTCAAGGTGAGCGACCGTGGCGCAGTGTTCGTCCTCACCGAGACAGCGCGTGCCCTGGGGCACGACACAGTTGAGTACAACATCAACAGGACATCGATCCAAAGCCAGCGCCGTCGTCACCGCGAGCAACTGGCCTCCGCCCTCAAGGAGAAGCTGCGAGTAGAAGGCCCCTTGGTAGTCCACTGGGACGGGAAGCTGATGCCGGATCTCACCAGCAACGCCCACGTCGACCGCCTGCCCATCCTCGTGTCTGGGGGAGGGGAGGTTCAGCTGCTGCAGGTGGCGAAGCTTCCCAGTGGAAGAGGGGCGAATGAAGCGAAGGCCGTCGTGGAGGCGTTGGAGAAGTGGAGCGTCGCTGACCGGGTCGTGGGGATGTCCTTTGACACCACCGCCGCCAACACGGGTCGCCACACCGGGGCGTGTACCCCGATTGAGCGGCAGCTGAAGAGCGACCTCCTCTACCTCGCCTGCCGGCATCACATTCTCGAGCTCGTGATCGAGGCGGTCTTCACGTCGGTGATGGGGCCAACTACAGGGCCTGCTGTCCTGCTGTTCAAGCGTTTCCAGGAGAGGTGGCCCTTCATCAACCAAGGCGAGTTCCAGCCGATCGAGGATGGAGCAGGAGAGGTCGACATCGAGTGGTTCCTTCAGGCCCTGAAAGAGCGGACAGACCTTCGGGACGACTACCGGGAACTTCTGGAACTAACCGTCATCTTTCTCGGCGGCGTACCTCCCTGCGGAATCCGCTTCCGTGCCCCTGGCCCCATGCACCACGCTCGGTGGATGAGCAAGGTGCTGTACTCGCTCAAGGTGTGGCTGTTCAGGGAACAGGTCAAACTGACGCCGAAGGAGGAGCGCGGACTGTTGAGGGTGGCCATGTTCTCCGCCCGCCTCTACAGCAAAGCCTGGACGCAAGCCCCACTTGCTGTCGCGGCTCCGCTCAACGATCTTCAGCTGCTTCAGGCACTGGACGGGTACGAGGACGCGGAGGTCTCCAAGGCCGCGACAAACAAGCTCCTCGGCCACCTCTGGTACCTCTCGGAAGAGCTGGTAGCCCTGGCGTTCTTCGACGACCGGGTTTCATCAGAAACAAAGAAGAAGATGGTAGCGGCGATTGAGGAGAAGGACGGCAACGACACAGCCCAGAAGCGAGTGACCATTCCCGCTTCAGCGATCAGCGGCTGCAGCCTTGAGGACTTCGTGACCTCCAATACGTCCTCGTTCTTCTCCAAGATGTCCATCGACAAGGGATTCCTGGCGTTGGAACCGGCAGACTGGAAGAAGGATGAGGCGTACGGCAAGGCGTGCAAAGCGCTGGGGAACCTGTCGGTCACCAATGACCACGCGGAACGAGGCGTCGCCCTGATTCAGGAATATAACCGGCTCCTGACGAAGGACGAAGAACAACTGCAGTTCCTCGTCCAGGTCGTCGCGGACCATCGGCGCCAGTTCCCGGACACCAGGAAGGGAACGCTTGCACGGACCGGGCGACAATGAGTGGCTAGCAACCACACAACCCCCGCCAGGAGAGGAAAGCGGCTAATACTCCCACGAGAGCAACGTGGGAGGGGGACCCGGAGTGCTTGTGACTAGCGTTCGATGAGTAAAATTTCAGAGTCGTTGAGCACCGTTTAAATATATTCCGATTTCAATGAAACCTTGCACAGCACGTTTCTGGGTCAAAAGGAACAAGAATCCGGGTTTGGAGCATAGACATTATTCGTTTGAAATTTCACCCCCCTACAGAGGGCCACCCTAATGTGTGTGTCTGGCTCATTGACAGTTTGGCGTCGGTAGTACAGCCAGGTCGTGTAGCGCTACGTGAGTACATGTGTGTGTTTGTGTGTGATACAGTTGATTTCAGAAGTCAAGTCCATATGGTAATCTTTTGCGTCGTAACTCTGTCCGTTTGTTACGTAGGTAAATTCTATTGAGAAAGAGTGAATAAACCAACTTCCACTTCCACCAGACTAGCAGAACGGTTTTCGTTCAAAGTATCTCGTGATGCACCAGAGTTCGGGTGAAACCAGTAATTTTGTTTGAAACGAACTTTTATGTAAGAAGGGATTTGACTAGGGACAACAAAGACAAAAAAAAAGACAAATTTTTAAATAAATATAATATCAAAAAAAAGGCCTACCGAAGATGCCAGTCCCAAAAGAGAATTGCTTGAAATATATATATATATATATATATATATATATATATATATATATATATATATATATATATATATATATATATATATATATATATATATATATATATGGTGTGCAGAGAGAGAGAGAGAGAGAGAGAGAGAGAGAGAGAGAGAGAGATGTGTAACATCTGCCTACTTCTACCTTCCTTCTTTTCGCTTCTTTTCCCTGCACGGACGCTTGTCTGAAATGCGTCCCTCCTTCCACCTCCTCCGTACCTCACAAATCTCCCTTTCGCCTCCGTTCCCTCATTGTCTCAACACCTGCCTTCCCCGCCACGCCACACTCCCATCCATTCCCCGCTCCCGCCCTTCCGAATTCAAGGCACCTTTGTCATTTATCCTGCCAGAAGATGAAGAAATGGGAGGGACGGTGATAAAAAGGAAGGATTCTAAGGATAAATTGGAACACGGAAAGAAAACTTTTAAACCACACACAAAGGAAGAAAATACAGGAAAAGGGAAGGGAAAGCGAGACGATCTTGAGATGTGTCACGGTAATCGATCATCTTGAGACAGAGTAAGAGTGTGAGTGTCTTTAGATAGGTTACACTCCACATCTACATAGCAATACTTCGTGTAATTTATTCATTGCCAGTAAGGAAGAACACAGGGGGTTTCCTTCCCTCATTGTTTACAGTGCAGATATTGTTGCTAAACTATCACTAGAACCATGAAATTAAGCTCGACAATCTCCATAACTTTCGCTATAGCTTGTAAAAAATAGCAGGTCCAAGAAATGAAAACGTTTGAGAATGTTGTTCTTTGCTCCCAACAAATTACCATAAGTTCACATTTCACACCGTGGCTTTTATCCAGAACGCTTTGATCTCTCACCAAGACCATTTTCAAAGACCACAGAGATTATTAGCTGGGTTTTCAAGAGTGTTGCTCCTTTTAATAGTGTAGATCTCTTGTTAATATGTCTCTTGAAACGCAAAAACAGCCTTAAAAACTCTTGTAGCTTCAAGTAGAGGTTTTTGAATGGAGTGGAGGTGCGGCGCAAAAGTGTTTCAGAATAATGCGCGCTCGTCATTTCTGGCCTTGACATATTTTCAGTATAACATACTGCAGTGCAACAAATTACATGTTGCAGGCTAATCCATTTACACTTAGCTCATAGAGTATATTTGAACATCAGGATTTATAGCTACACGTGCCGCACTCCAGGAATACAGATGAGAACCAACATCGTTCTCTCCAGTCACCATCTCAAAACCAAATACATAAATTAATACATCAACATCCTCTGTCTTACATTCGTGACTCTCTCTCTCTCTCTCTCTCTCTCTCTCTCTCTCTCTCTCTCTCTCTCTCTCTCCTCATACTCGAAAAAAATAATAATAAAATGCTTCCAAAGAAGTAATGTAATGCATATATAAGAATCTGCACACCTAAGTAGAGAGTAATTCAAAACTGTATAAGTTGCTAAAAAAATTTTTTTGAGAAGTCCAGTACAGTGTGATGTATGCCTCAGCTTATGGCACCCTACTACATTCTACTTTACCATTGCTATAGTCAGGTGATCTCTTGTAAACAGTCCGGGTGAGAGAACAAAGGATTTCAAAATAGCAACAATCTAAGCATCTTATACGTCCTCTGGTATTGTCAGATGAGTCATCCTCTCACTTGGCGTCCTTACCCTCTGTGCTCTCAGCTTGATGCAGCCCTCGAGCCGGCCAACCAGCGACGACTTTCCGATTTCCAGGCACCAAGCTTTCTATCATTGGCGGCCCTGGGGATATTACCGAGGATTGATTCCTCTTCTCAGGGATAGGGTGGGATGGAAAAAGCGAAGGGATACATCAGGTGAGATGACAAAAATAGATACAGGTAACGTTAGAGTTGTTAGCGCATTTTTTACTTCTCGCTGTATTTCCACAGATAAGTGAGACACTCTACTCACTGAGTACCACATTCTGAAACACTACTGAATCGCACCTTTACTTTCAAAAGACTTAAAATGAAGTTTTAAATGGGTGGATTTATTTATTTATTTTTTTATTTTATTTTTTTTTTTATTTATTTATTTATTTTTTTTTAGCGACAGATTAACAAAATTCTACATTGTTAACAGTAGAAACACTTGTAAACTCGGCTAGTCATCTCTATGCTCTTTGAAAATAGTCGTTTCAGAATACTGAAGGCAGATCTACAAAGGAAAAAGAGGTTTATATGTACTTTTTTCATCAGTTTATAAGTTCAGTGCAATATTCTAGTGCAATATTCTAGTCTTTCTTAGTACATAGTTTGAGGAGTTTTGCATTGGCATATGGTGTCTCCTTGTTTCTTATAAAGCGTGTGTTTAATATGTGGAAGTGTCTGTTCTGCCTGAAGTATAGTAAGTTAATAATTGTAGTCTCTCTCTCTCTCTCTCTCTCTCTCTCTCTCTCTCTCTCTCTCTCTCTCTCTCTCTCTCTCTCTCTCTCTCTCTCTCTCGTCTCTCTCTCTCTCTCTCTCTCTCTCAATATACTCAGGCCGTCTCCTCATTGCCCCAATGAGCTAGTGATGAGTGTCAGCGGTAAATGAAAGTACCATACATAATCACAGTTCGTTCCTCTGTTTTTATCCCTCCACTACTACTGCTACTGCTACTACTACTACTACTATTGGTATATTGACCGTCACCGAACGCATTGGAAATTTTCTTTTGATCAGCTGTTTGCCATGATAGGCGTTGTGAGAGGCTGTCTTACCACCCTCAGAAAATAAGCGTGTAGCACATTTCAGATTTATTTAAAACGTGAGAAGTTAAGAAAGTTTTCAAGTGGAAAACGCTCATCTAGGAAAAGGAGAATGCGTGACAGGATATAACAACCACGCGTTTCAATTCCATGCATCCTGAAGACTGAAGACCATTCACTTACCAAGCATCAAACCAACAACCACGTCAAGAAAAAGTAAGCAATACTACACGCAGCATTCACAGTTACTCAGTGTATTAGTTTTGCGTATAATGCAACTGTCGTAGAGTTTTGCTTGATGAATGTCTATTGGGTAATGTAACATTGCAGGAGAAAGTGTATCACAAAGGAAAAGGACAAACTAGCAGACGGAACTCTTATTACATCACATACACAGAAACTTGACAAGAGGAGCGGGAAACAGAAGCGGCAGGAGAACACAGCTGCAGGTAAACTAAGAACCCACTTTGTTGTTATTGAAAGATTTTGCATATTCATTAACTCAAAACAACCTGTAAGGGTCTGTAAGCCTGCTGTGATTTGTTCTATGTGTTTTCCTTCTCTTTCTAAAACGTGGTTATGCAAATGACCACCATAGGCCAGTTATTTATTTCTTGACTTTTTATCAACCTGGTCAATATTCAATGAATTATATTCCTCATCTGTAATACATTAGGTAGGTTGTGTTTTCCATCATTCTTTTACAGCTCTGATATTTTTTTACTCATCAACAGTAATACCTACATTAGTAAAATTAATACAGCTTTTGTAACGATCTTTTTAGTGATGTAGAACAAATGAAGAAGCTACTCTCAATTGTACTACAGTAATAACCATAGTGTCTATTATTGCTTATACATGACGAAAGAATACCTGCAGTCTGTGAAGTGAAGTGGTGTGATTAAAAAAAAATTTGCATAGTGTCACACTTCAACTAAGGTTATTGCAGAATTATAAAACTGCAAAAAAATAAATAAATAAATAACAATAATAATGATAATAACAACAATAAAATACTGGTAATGTTGAAATAAAAGGTAACAGTAACAAGAACAAGGTATAGTGCAAATTTTAAAGGAATGAAAAGGTAAAAAACTAAAAACTATAAATTAAACTGGCTGAGATTTTAATATACTAATTGCAAATGATATGATACTATACTGTCATCTATGGCAAAGAAAACTTACGTGCACCTTGCAGAGAATTTTCCATAGGTGACTATTTTTTTTGGCTGACAAAAGTTTAATTGGATAATTTAAGGAACTTCTGAAATGGGGTTTTGTGGCTTTTGAGGTCACAAAATTTTTTGATGAATCCACTTTCAGTAAATTGGTAATCACAAAGGTGTATGGGAACTGGCAAAAAATACACATGATAGATAAAGCTTATGTATTGTAACTATCACATGTTACTGCTTCCAGTTGTGCATGATAATTAACACACTCCTCTGCAGTACAGCATTTGCCATTACATTTTTACATTAATTCATATCAAATAAATATATTATCAACCTGTGGAATCTGAAACAAAAGTAATTTATATTTTTGGTCAGGTCTGAAGTGCAGATGATTCTATGATGTCAGATCAGGTATTAATGCTGATGTGTGCCTGACATGTTCTCTTTACCACTAATGGGAAATTTGTAGCAAAACACTGCTGAAGATTTAATTTAATTTGAAGATATCAGTTTTAATCTTTGTACTCTGAACAGGCCATAAATGCAGGCATGAGATGAGTCACAGTAAATATGCAAAATTACAATAATTTTTTTCTCTCCTCAACACAGTAGTCTGTTACTTACTTTTGCATTAAAGAGCAAAGTATTTAAATATTCATCATGTAATAGTTAATAAAATTAATTAAAGTCATAAATGTTTGCTCATAGTAAAGTGCTAGCAATCATTTATGTTGACAGGAAGAGTACAAGTTTGGCCTTGGGAGACAGCACCAGTACCACTGTGCCCTAAAGAGAGATTGGTTTGCAACAAACATCCACTATTTCAGTGTGAAATCCTGGAGGCATACTGCCTGTGTTACTGAAGAACTTTTAAGAATGTGATAGCAATGACAGCAGTGATAGTGACAGTAATGATGATGATGATGGTAATGATAATAATAATAATAATGTTTATTATTATTATTATTATTATTATTATCATGGCAATAATATTAATAATAATAATAATAATAATAATAATAATAATAATAATATAATTTCATAATGCTCTGTTTTATTAAAATTGTTATCATTAGCATTATTTATCTTTTGTTTTTTTTCCTACACAGTATATATTTATTTGTTATGATTAGTCTAATGTAGGATATTATACTTTAATTTGGTTCTTATGAAGCATTTTCTGCAGCTTTGAAAATGTAAAATATACTTGAATTTCTCTCTCTCTCTCTCCTCTCTCTCTCTCTCTCCTCTCTCTCTCTCTCCTCTCTCTCTCTCTCTCTCTCTCTCTCTCTCTCTCTCTCTCTCTCTCTCTCTCTCTCTCTCTCTCTCTCTCCTCTCTCTCTCTCTCTCTCTCTCTCTCTCCATACTATCTGAAACCCATTTGCAAAGAAATGTATCTTTTTGACTAAAGATATACTATGTATTAGGTAATATGTAAAGTTTTTTGTGTGTGAAAATTTTCTTTATAATTCAAGTTAGTTTAATTTTTGTGATACATACACAGATAACACATACACTGAACAGAATATCTTCATGAGGGTTCAAAACAACTCCATACATTAATAACTTAATACCAGATTACAACAGGTGTAGATAATGCTTTACAACATTTCTTCTGCAACTGCATGATTGCTGTATCTTTCTTAGCTCCATATAAAAGTAGATAAATATGATCAATATTTTCTTGTGGGGGAATGGTCTCATTGCTTATTATTTCTTTAACCTCAAAGTCCACAGTGGGCCTGGAATAGAGGTCTGGATCTTCAATGCTACCAGTTAATAGACTTGATAATTATCAACCTATCCTTTGAGGATTGGTAGAATAACAGCTGCTTCACAGTTTATATCTGCAACTGATCCAATCAAAGGTTCATAGGCAATATTGTTGTCCATTACTATCCACAACACTAAAGCAACACCAGTTTCATATAGCAACATAGCAAGAGTATAATGAGGATTGTCCATTAAGTGCAAAGGAAATACAGAGTAAAGCCTTGTTAGCAATCTGTAGCACCCTTGTAAGGTAAAAGTGGAGGGCATTCACTGAGAGGTATAGTTGTAGTTTTCATTCTTGTCTTGAAGGCCAGTGAACCTGCAACCATTACTCACTTTCAGTCCTGTGATACAATCGGTCAGTGCATTATCCAGTTATCTCAGTTCTGTTGTCTGCATCATCTTGGGCCTTCATTTACCGAGCAAGATGGAGGAATAGCTTAGCTGGATTGATGTCAGGTGTCCACCTCAGACAGCAGTCAATCCCTCTCAAGCCATACTGGGCCAGTGGGTGTGCAAACAGTCCACAGTGGACTCTATCCTAGTGCTCTATCCATTACACCACCACAATACTTAAAGGAAACAAGAATGGACCAATAGATGAACATGAAACACACACACACACACACACACACACACACACACACACACACACACACACACACACACACACACACACACACACACACACACACACACACACACGGTCCCCGCAATAAATAAATAAATAAATAAGTAAATAAATAACAGTAAAGAATAAATAAATAAACTAGTAAAAATTCATAAAGTAGCAGCAAAGATAGTGCCAGAGTGAGGAGCTAAAAGAAATGGTTGAAATAGGTACCTTGACCTAAAGAAAGAAGAGAGATTGCAGACCTGAATTGACAAAGAAAAAATAAATCAGAAAGATATTATAGGAATAAAGAGAGTTTAGATTAAGATGATTCAAGAAAAGTTAAGGAACAAATAACAAATAATAGTAATGATAATGAAAGACAGCATCTTAGAGAATACAGATATCTACAATGGACTAGAAGTGATGCAAGGGGAGCACTGGTATATCAGGCAAAGGAAAAAATGAACAAATATAGATATAGGACCACATAAACAAAGCTCTGTATACTACACATGAAAATACAGCTAGGTAAGTGTACGTACAGAAATAATGTGATCCTCTCACTTTAAAAATATGTAATGATGTTATAAAGAATACTTAGAATTGTAACTAAGACATTGCCAGAGTTGGAGGAACTAACTTGCAATACAAAAACTGTGAGAGATGGTTGTTCACCCAATCATTGGTTGCTCTCCCCTTGCTATGGATGACACTTCACTCTTTATAGTAGATTTAGGCACAGGCAACATGGCCATAATTGTCATGCATTGTTGTGAGAATACAGTATTTCCTTAAGAAACATTTATGGTTCATTTAAGAAGCAAATTGTTAATGTGCTGATAATCTAGGCTTTCTTTGTAAATTGAGAAATGTGATAACTCTGTTTCAACATCTGTGTTGTTTGTCACACTTCTTTAAGGAGCATGTCAGTTGACAAATAAACTGGAAGAATCATGTAAAAAAATTGAACTGATAAAGGGAAGATGTTTGAACAGCATTGAAGTTTAGTTTTCCCTCAAATAAGTACTTATTTGAAATACAGTGGAACCTCAATTTTTTTTTACTTAATTCATTCCTGAATGCCATTCAAAATCCAAAATGTTCAAAACCAAAACTATTTTCCCCCATTGAAATCAATGTAAAATGGATTAATCTGTTCCCAGACACCAGTTTACCCTTAGTGGCTTATGACAGATGCTCCCACAGCCAAGATGGTTGCTTCACAACATCTCCAGCTCATAAATTATTTGTCCAGAAAGGATATATTGAATGAACCTAGTGACACAGAACTCATCAGTAGATACTATTTAGATTGTGCAGGTATTCTCTTTCTCACCAACCTGGTGAGGGAAGCTTTACAGAGGGACACGAGAGGACCAACCCACTTACTGGCAAAAGGAAGGTGATCATAACACTTAGACATCTTGCTGTTGGGAAAAGCTAGGGGGAAAATGCAGTTGTGCAGTAGTGATGGCGTTGGGGTCATCGAGAGAGCCACAGGTGATTCTGGATTACTCCTGAACACTGAACATTGTTTACATCAAGGCTTTTCAATGGGATCACATTTACCTTATTTCAAAGCTTGAATTACTGTCTTACACTCTCTGTCTCTCCTCCAAATATATAAAAACAAAGTAGATATTTATAGAAACTATAAATTAGTAATAAAAGGCAGCTTTTGCTTTGTCTTTAAATATTTAAAATCAAGTAACTTTGTTCTAGAATCAAATTATGGTAGTGCAACTGAAACAATAACAAATTTAAAATTTTGTTTGAAAACAAATTTGTTTGAAAAAGGGAGGTGTTTGGTAACCTAGGTTCCACTGTACTGTACTTAATGTTTAAAGATATTTGGGATGAGGTACAAGAAGAGAATAATGATGAAGAGTTAGTGTTAACTAAAGGAAAGACTATAAATATAGATGTAGAGCCAGGACCTTATGAATTTATGATTGAATAATGCTAGATAAGTAAATACACACACACACACACACACACACACACACACACACACACACACACACACACACACACACACACACACACACACACACACACACACACACACACACACACACACACACACACACACACACACACACACAGCCATATTTACATCTACATCTAAAAACAAGAAATCGTCAATACATACTAAATTGTATGGCAACTTTCTCCCAAAGGAGAGCATAATTATGTAATTCTGAAATGTATACGAATGTAAAATACAGTACGTACTTTCAAGTAAACTAACACACCCCGAGCACTGCTGAGATGTGGCAGAAACCAGGCTCAGTATAAGAAATGAAAGTTGTACTGAAATATGTCTTCTCAACACTATGTATTTGATCCCTGTTTGTGTAATTCAAGCACTAAATATTCACTAAGACACACAAGTTTTGGCATAAGGAAAAGAAACATGGTATCCTTTTTTCAAGTGTGCAATTTAGGCAGGCATCACATACAAAAATATATACATCATTCAGTCAAATTATAGCCAGACATCAATCATATTCTGTCACAATACCTTAAGCTGTATGCTCATGAAAATCAAAATACAGTAACTATACTACAGCACCTCAGGTTATATTAAAATGTCATGTGTATTATTGAGTCAAATATGATGTCCACCACTTGTTACAGCTTTCCTACTGAGTTGTAATGGTAACAACAGATGAAATCAGACCACACTAAAACACAAGTGAGCACATTCAACATTAAGGACTATTTTAGATATGTTCATACATTAAAACAGTTCATTCCTTGACACAGCATCATAGCTTATACACACTAGGCACTGATGTTGTGTCAAAATCTAGGCATTGTCTAAAATAGCACATGCTTCAAATTCATAGAGTTAGTGAACTGAATGTTTGCATTCCATATCCCAAACTCCAGCCTTGTTTGCAGTGATGTCTGACTATAATAATGTATACAGTGTACACTGCCATTTATAAGTTTAGCTAGGTAACATCCCTAAGGATTACTCATTTGAATATCCTACCAACCATTAGGTTCAAAAATAGTATATTCATTTTCCTAACATCTGAACTCTCACTACTAAAATTACTAGAACAATAGAACAGATATTGCAGTTTTGAAAACCCTAATTAAACATATCCTAAATCACACCACTAACTTTTCTGTGGTAAAGATATTTTCTTTGGTATTACAAAGACGGTCACAGCACATTACAGTACATGGCATTTTCATTTGTTTTAATAGCCATTCACCTTCATCCAGTCACTGTATTTTACAGGATGTGAAATATAAGTTATTATACAAGGCTATGCATGCTGATAGTAAATGAGAATGTGAGTTTGTTAAAAAAAAAAATCAGTTTAATTGGTTATGTAGCTGTGAATAGTTCACAAATGGATCTGATGAAGGCTTGAGTTGTGAAAGGGTTATTGCATGGCAGTGAGCATTTTGCTCCAAACACTGAAGTTGAAGTGATTATAATGGGCAGCTCATGATAGAAAGAAAAACAGAAACAAAAATACTTGTGTATAGATTTCTGACATGTTTGTGAGAATGTCTCTAACATTAAATAATAAAATATGATGTAGTGAAACATTCAGCTGAAGGAAATGTATACAGTGGACATTGTAATTAAAAATGCAGGTGATGGTGTTCAAAGGCAGAAGGAATTGTATTCAGTTGACATTGTAAACAGAGATACAGGTGATGGTGTTCAAAGGCAGAAGGAAATGTATTCAATGGACATTGTAAACAAAGATGCAGGTGATGATGTTCAAAGATAAAGCTGTGTCATTGTGATACCTGCATGTATTTGATATGTAGGCTTTCATGGGAACAGAGGAAGGTGCCTATGGGTTTAGCTTAGTCACAGTTGTACTGATGCATAATAAAAGTGATGGGAACATGTGATGAGCGTAATTGGAATGCTTAGTTGGATAGATGTGTCGTGATATTGTGACAGAGACAGAAAGCTTTTCATTAAGATATAATGCATATATAAGACCTGATAAAGAGCTGAGGAAAAATTGTAATAGAGTACAATGTTATCAGATCATTTAGTATATAATTAAATGCAATGTAAGTGAATGAAAATGGAAAGGAGAAAAAGCAGCTCAGTTTGACATTTTGGTGAATTATAACAAGTTTGCTTGACTGGATTTTTAAGTAGAATAAAGAAGATGCCCAAATATTAGATGATGCTTTGCACATTATCTGCAATATAGTAAGCTTGTAATAAACATAGACAAATTCACTGTGTCTGAATGGAGAATGAATCAGTTACTTCAGTTTGATTATATATGATTATACAACTTCAAAAAAAGTGTGCTGTTTTGGCATAATATACTGTTGATTTGAAGAAGGCCAAAAGACCAGAGAATTTGAATATTACTATATGTTCTCTGTGAATATTAGTATTGCCAAAAGTATATTAAAAGTAAGCTCATAAAAGGGAATTCAATTGGGGTGAGTTAAAAGAACGAACAATATTATTCCACCAGCCACTAACAAATACCTCAGAGCCACAAACATGGAATGGAATTCAGTACAGCTAAATAGAGTTGAGATTTGAGATGAATTGCCTTAGGACTGCATAAAATGTCTCACAGGGTGAAATAAAAATACAAGTGACTATTTTTGAAAATTGTGATATGTCAGATAGCATGCACAGGACATTATTATTAAGGAGTTGGCTGAGCCTTGTGATATGAATATGTAAAAAGGAGGAGGAAGGAGTTAGGCAAAGAACTGCATCAGATGAGTAGGAAGTGTGTGCTTTGGTTAGCATTACATTTCAGATCAAGGAGTCTACTGATTTTTTTTCTGCCTTATATCATCACCATCTGGTCACTCATTAATGAGTGATTTCACTCTTGCCATGTAATGTATGAGGTGTTCTGTAGAGACCAGAGAAGAAAGTAATGCAATAACTACTAATGACTAGTTAAGTGGACACAGGTGGAATTTTATGACAATAACAACAATTAATGAATGACTTATCAAATGAACTTACCTGATAAAGTCCAGCAAAAATAACAGCCTGATACATCTGGATCCAAGTAATATGATAGTAATATTCATGCTACCACTTAAAATAACACTGATATGATTGATGATTTACTGGATTGTGAATGATATGAAATGGTGTCAGCTTCTGAAACACACATCGAATATATTCCTTTGAAATTTAGTTGAAAAAAAAAAAAAATGTGGCACACTTAAAGTACAATGGACATACTACAGTGAATTATGGACCAGGTGGTGTGCACAGAACCTACCACAGACTTAAAATAAAGGTACCACCTGGACCTTAGAGATCTACTTGTTTTATAAACAAAGGCATGATGGAACTGATCACTGTGCTCTGCTTTGTTGGTTACAACTTTTTTTTTAATATGTTGTACCTTAATATCTCAGTATCCTAATATTATACATACAAAAACAGTGGTTTGCTGTCAACTGATGTTACTGAGGTGAACAGTAAATACACACATAAGTGAATGTTGACTGAAACACAGTAGGCCCTTAAGTTTGGGGATCTCTCTCTCTCTCTCTCTCTCTCTCTCTCTCTCTCTCTCTCTCTCTCTCTCTCTCTCTCTCTCTCTCTCTCTCTCTCTCTCTCTCTCTCTCTCTCTCTCTCTCTCTCTCTCTCTCTCTCTCTCTCTCTCTCTCTCTCTCTCTCTCTCTCTCTCTCTCTCTCTCTCTCTCTTACTGTTAACTTTTAGGTACTGGGTTCATTGTTTCTCAAAGCAAGATTTTTGGAAGTCAGTCACCAATCACTGCTGTGTGGATGACAGTTCCCCATTCACATACAAGACCATTATAGTCATTTTGTGGTCAGAAACTGTGTGGGGTGTTAGGGTGTTATTTTTATGAGCTGTTGTGACATCCAGTGCACCAAGGTGGGGTGCAGATAGTGTTAATAATGATAAAAAACTGTTTGGTTGTATGGCAAGTTCAAGGGATGAGAAGGAAAGCAGTGTGCCAAGGCAGAGACCAACTGGCACCTGTTGTCTGCTGCCGTTTTGATCCACACTTCCTAACACAATGTGTAATTGTAGTGTTATTTTCTTAATCTGCAATGAAATCATGAGTCCTCAGGAAATCCAAGTAGTTAAGGAACAAAGCATTTGGTGTCTTTAAAGTATACATATAATGACTAAATGGTTCATGTGTCATAAGAGATGTTTGCTGTAGTGTTTATGTAATATGTATTGATTGCTACATAATTGTGTGACTTCATATTATTTTAACATCCTTTTCATCAAAAGATCTTGAAAATTGGGAAAAAACAACTTTTGGGACTGGGCTTAGAACCAGTCAATTTTTTTTTTTTTTTATTTCATTAATGAATACTCAGGCTTCACAAAAGCTAGTGTTTGGTGAATGATATAATACCAATTTATATTTGAAACTTAAGAGTCAACAGAAAAGGCAGTAAGCTATCATTGAGATTGTAACCAGAAATTTCACATTTCAGCTCTCATTAAATCAACTTCCCTGAAGTCAGATGCACTGTTCCCACTTAGTTTGTGAATCCTCACCACTTAACATGCTGTGAACGTGGTCTATATATTTGTTTCTCATAAATCAAAGAAACCCTATTTTGCTTTCACATTGGCATAATATTCCACCTCTTAGTTAAGTGGTTATGTTTAACACTGGGGACTACTAAACAAGGTATGAGCTAAGCAATAACTCATTAACCTCTTATTCATGAAAAGGAAAATATTTATCTTACCTGATGTGCTTAGTTTTCCACAATTTTTATCAACATGCAGTCACTCACTGACCCTAACATTACTGAAAATACAGAGGGTAAGTGTGGGAGCTCTATAGCTTGCACTGCTGCAGTGAATGCTTTTCTTTTTATTCAGTATGAATACCCTGAGACTTAGAATAGCAATACAACATACCAACTGTCCATGAGCATGTTAATATGAAATTTCAAAGTTTCTGAGCAATAAGCAAGATGTCACTTTTTAGGAGGGAATATTTATACATTTCCAGCCATGCTAGGCTGGCAGTTTGGCATCATCTGTCAGTGCCAGTATAGCAAAAGTGATCAAGAAATGCTTGTTTTTATGGTCAACCAAAATGCTACAAATGAAATCCTTGATCCATTCATTCAAAATTCAGGATGTTTTCTCGGTAAAGTAGTTATAACAGAACACATGGAATTATCATATCACATAATATATATATATATATATATATATATATATATATATATATATATATATATATATATATATATATATATATATATATATATATATATATATATATATATATATATATATACCTCAGTGGCATACAGTTAGTATTTCATGGGAAGTGATATACAGCCTGGCAGGAATGTTTGGGTCCAGCTTGAATGCCACACAGCATTTTCTCAGTAAGTTTGCTTTGATGTGATCAATTGAAATAATGGTATGTATCTAAATTCATAGTAAATTATATTTTATGAGGTGCATTTATTGATATGTAATTCAGTATCCTGTTCCTACTCTGAACCAAGTCCCAAACCTGTCTTACAGTAACATAAAAGGATTGACTGCATTAAGATGTGAAATTAAAGAAGTTCAGGCATATGTAAAAGAAAAAGTTGTAATGCATGTGAATGATTAGCATTATGGCTGGTGAGTGACTAAACCATCTTGTACTGTTGCGATATTGTACAGGATTGTCTGGTACTGAAAAACAGACACTTGTTTATAATAATGGAACTTTTCAGACTGTGATATATTTGCATTGTACAGGAGAAAATACTGATAATCATAATGAAGTTTTGCTATCACATTTCTGTTTCAAATTAATCAGGTTATCAGAAAACCATCACCTAGCAACAGGCAACTTTGCATAACTGATTGCAGCATTTATAAAATTTAACTACGGTATGTAGATTTTTCCTCCCAGATAACCATTTGATTATTTCTAATAAGACCTTCCATAACTAACAATCCTAGATGTATGAAGCACATGCTTCACCAGACTTGGCACTTTTTTGCAGGATTCATTTTTGAACCCTTCTTACACCTAAAGACTTTACCAAAGTCTTCAGAGTTGGTAAGCGAACCAAAAACACGGAACTCTCCTGGAACATGCGAATCTTTCAGGATCTCCAGGTGGGCAGCTTCTTTGGTGATGGATGAACACCACACCTGCAAACAGATCAATATTTGTCCAGAGAGCATGTTTTGCTTGTGTTATTTGTGGTGCATCTTATCTAAGTGGTTAACCTTACAGCCCAGCCCCGGGACATGGAGAGTATTCCATGTGTATTATATAGGGTTACCTTAAAAGAATAAGAGGGTTTTCTTTATGAAAACAAGGAAATCAGTGAATACAGTGTGGGTGGATATGATGACACTGAAAAGAGGGGGAGAGATAAGTAAATTTTTTACCTATGAATTCATGTCTCACTAGAAACCTTTATAAAAAAATAAGGAAAGAGGAAAGGCCACATGTGTGGAGGAAATGCAAAGTGGCATAATGACTGTATGGAGAAACTAATGAATTCATGTCTCACTAGAAACCTTTATAAAAAAAATAAGGAAAGAGGAAAGGCCACATGTGTGGAGGAAATGCAAAGTGGCATAATGACTGTATGGAGAAACTATCTTGAAATGTTTTCCACCACACCCTTTCCTTGTAAAGGCAAATAAAGTACTAGAATCTACCATGATGATGGTGAAGATGATCATGTTGTATTGCCTCAAAGCAGAGCATTTCCAAATACACTAAATACATTGAAATATTCCTTAAACAGGATTGTAGGGGTTCCATGTTTGGTTCAATACAATATTAAAGATTATGAACTAAGATTTATCTTCATGCGGACAGATTTCATTCTTTGGAAAAGATTGATTCTTATTATTTCTTTCCAGGCTCACCTTGACATCAGTGTCCTTTTATTCCTCTTTCACTGGACAAGCAAATTCTCTCACCATCTAAAAAACTGTGACTGTATTTCCATTTTTTATAGTAGATTTTTAAAGCTAAGAGCTAAATTAATTATTTTCATCTTGTTAAAGGAGGAACACCATCAGTCATTTACCTGAGCAAATCCAAGGAAGAAAAGTTGGTAGTTGGATGGAATGCCTGGCAGAGCTTCCTCTGGCCCATTCTCTTCTAGCCACTTCTTGTATGCCTGGAAGCTTGCCTTCAGTCCTCCATTGTCAGCAATATTTTCTCCTGGATCAAATCAATCAGTTTTGTTTGGCTTCCAGTTAAAAAAAAAAAAAACTGAGATCACATTAAAAAGATGCCCAATTAATGCAGATTTGAAGTTAAAAGAAGTATTGAGGTAATGACATCGAGTAATATTGTATTGGTTTGGCAATGTGGACAGAAAGTAGGAGAATGACTGACATAAGACTGTTTGCACCACCCACCTAGTGTGAGTTTTCCATTGAGATGTTCTCCCAGGAACTCGTAAGAAGAGTACTGGTCTTCAAAGCATGTGGATAATTTATTGAACTTTTCTGAAGTTGCATTCCGCCACCATGAATTCAGGTTTCCATCTTTGTCATATTTTCTCCCTGAAAATGAGTGACCTGAATAAGTTTCATACAAACTAATTCTATTTACAATAAAAAAAAATAACTAACGAATATTTCTGTGAAAATAATAATCACCAGAGATACTGTATCTAATTCATATTGCCCATATTTGCTTTCCTCCACAGTGGAGCACTGCATACCTTGCTGTGGTGGAAGAGGTTCCATATATGTATTTATAGTAGGGACTTAAACTAGACAGCAGGAACTGTACAAGGCAGGCCCACTGGGAGGAATAAAACCAAATGTAATTCACTGCCAAAATGTCTCAAGGCAACTTGATGTGGTTCATGGCTTAATCCACACAACCATAGCCCTCATATTCCTTCAACTGGAATCCGGTGTTGTCTTCTCTTTGGGAGAAGTTGTACAACTCTCCTTCACTGTATTATGTCATTTTAACATTTCATTGATCTTGATAATCCTGTCACTGCCAATGTTGCAGCATCCATAATTGGACACACTATGGCAGTTAATCAGGAATCATTAAAAAAAAATTTAAATTCACTCTTACAGACTGAGCCAGAGACCATAGAGTTGCAGTGAAGTCCAGCATTATAGTGGAATCAGACTAACTTGGTACTTGGGGTGTTGATCCTTCCTGTCCCACACTAGTGTCATGTTCACAGTCAACAGGCATATGAACACCTCTCTCTCTCTTGTTCATACTGTCATCCTTTGCCTTAATTATTCCAAAATTATAAGTTGTTATATACGACTGCATGTTTTTTTAATGGCTTTCAATTTGATGATGGAACAACGAAACTGTATATCTCCAGGTACACTTGGCAACACATATAGGCTGTGCGGTGATGCTGCCACAGTGTCCTTGACACATGAATACCCCAGGCTGTGCCCTGCTGGCCATTGTCAGGACAAGTCATTCTGAGGTTAAGGTAGCAACACCGTGGAGAGATACATCCAACACCCCGAGTACCAAGTTAGTCTGGTTCCACTATAGTATCCATCCAGAGCTTACACCAGAGCTTATATGAGCTTCAGGTTCATAACAAAATAGCTGACTGACTGTTTCTAAGCATCTAGTTAGCATGAAGGCAACTGTAACTGGAAATGAAGGCAACAAGTCTCTTCCTTCACACAAAACTACATGCACTTAATTACACACACACACACACACACACCCTTCACTCAAAATTCAAAACCAGTATGGCAATTCCTACACCAGCCTTAGAGTCCCCATCTGAGGAGGGGACCACAACTGTCCCCAGGTTGGACTGCTCTTCTGGTATTGACCCTAAGTGTTTTGACACCCCCCTCAATTTTTTTTCTTTTTTCTTCATTAACTTCTGTAACATTTGCAGTCTTAGATCTAATTTTCAATCTGCAGAACACCACCTCCTCTACTAGGCCTTATCTTTTCCTCAATGAAACACCGCTGTCCGAGGCTATTGACAGTAGCCTCTTTTCTTTTCCCTCCTACTTTCTCTATCCTCATTTTCAATCCAAAGCTGGATGTTGTGTTTATGTGTGCAATGACTTAACCTGCTCTTGTGCCCACACTCTTTAATCTTCTGAATTTTCTATCTTCTGGCTACAACTACTGAGTCACTCTTAAACTAAATTTATCTGTGCTGCATGCCTCTCACCTAACTCCTCCAACTTTAAGAAATTCTTTGACTATTTAACTTCCAAACTTCCAAACTTCCACTTTGGATCTCTAGCTGAAACCACTTTTGTGAAGTTAGGCATTCTGAGTCATCTCCGCCAGTTTTTCTCATCCCATCAGCTGCTAACTCTGTACAGGAGCCTTATCCACCCATGTATGGAGTATGGTTCACATGTATAATGGAGGGAGTTCCACTCATACAGTTCCTTTCCTTTAACTGATTGTCTTCAGCCTCTTTCTTATCGCCACAATGTTGCATCTCTTACTATCTTTTACTGCTATTTTCATGTTAACTGCTCTTCTGATCTTGCTAACTGCATGTCTCCCCTCCTCCCATGGCCTCACTGCACAAGACTCTTCTTTCTGTCACCCCTATTCTGTCCACCTCTTTAATGCAAGAGTTAGCCAGTATTCTCAGTCATTCATCCCCTTCTCTGGTAAACTGTGGAACTCATTGCCTGTTTCTCTATTGCCTCCTTTCTATGACTTGAACTCTTTCAAGAGGGAGGTTTCAAGACACTTATCCTTCAGTTTTCAATTATTCTTTTGACATCTTTTTTGGGAGTGGAGCCAAAGTGGGATTTATCTCTTATTTTTTTTATTTATTTATTTATTTTTTGGCCAGTGACCCTCATATATATATATATATATATATATATATATATATATATATATATATATATATATATATATATATATATATATATATATATATATATATATATATATATATATATATATATATATAGTTATAATTTTATATCACTATAACAAAAAAAAAAAAAAAGCAGATTTTCTGCTACTTGAATACTTTGCATATTAACCTGTAATCAGCTGCCTTTTTATGAAACCTGTCAAGGTTCCAGGTACAAACCTAAGGTGTGGGAGTAAAGCTGCTAGGTAAAAGGTGACATTGCCAGTTATTGGTTAGGTTAAAGGCTGCATCCCTCCTCCAACATTCATCAGAAAAGGATGAGAAAATACTTGAGTTTAGTAATGGTAAAGTACTTCTAAGAGAGATTACCTAGGTGAGCCTAAACCCATAAATATACTCTATTTCTGACACTAAGTGCAAAATATATGGCTGACATAAAAAAAAATATTTAAAAATATTAAAATCACATATACTAATATTTATTTATATGTATAGCTTTTCCTTGTTGCCTCACCACACTCACCTTGGTCATCAAAGGCATGCACCAATTCGTGGCCCATCACTACACCAACAGTTCCATAGTTGAGAGCTTTTGGATTTCTCTTATCAAAAAATGGTGCTTGAAGAATACCAGCCGGAAATACAATGTCATTTCTGCAGAAAGGAACATGTGTACCAAAATTAAATATGTATGTAATCTTGGAGAAGAGACAGAAATAGGAAATGGCATCTCAGATCAAACAAAGAAAGGAAATGGTCTCAGGAAGTGTTTTGTTAAGGGGAAACTGACCAAAAGTTGATCTAAATGGAGTGGAAGTCTGTGCAGATTCATGATAGTCAAGGCCAACCAAAATTGACTTGAACCTTTGTGATCATCTTGCCCAGATCAGTAAGGTGTGAGATTGACAGAGGTTCAGTTCACAGCTAAAGCCTTTCATGGGCAATTATCATGCCTTCTGATGAATTTCTCTATTCCTACAATGCTCCAAGGTAGGGCATGCCAACTCCTCAGTGTGTGCATATGGATGGAGATGAGGATTGTTGTAAATATTGGACAAAACAGTTATGATGTTTGGCAGAAAACTAATTGAGGTTATATATAGTATCCAGAACAGAAATATACCTGTATATATAGGATAATGGATCTTTCTCGGCTTGGTGACTGGAGATGGCATATTTTCATATAACATGCAGTGAATAACTCATACCCATTATTATGCAGTTTATAGTTCAGGAGCATTATTAACATCAGCACATACAAATTTTGCTTTAGATCTCACCTGGATGGTGAATAATAAGCATTAACAGTAGGTGGAGACATGTCCCATCGTGTCTTGTTGACTGCCTTTTTGAGGCGAGCCAGCTCTTTCCTCATAGTGAACTCTCTGATTTTCTTGTTATTTTGGAAGTATTTATCTTTTATTATTTTCAGTCCTGCAAATTCCTTATCCAGCTCATCTGGATTGAGTATATAATCTGGAAATCCTGGAAGATGAACAAATATTTTTAGATCTACATTATTTTAATTTTTTTATTTATCACAGAAAATTCCAGTCAGCAAAAGTGTATATTTTCCAACATCTTATTTACCACTACATATCAGTGAGACATATTAGTTGTTTGAAATGTTATTAAGTTACATAACTATTATATGATATATTTCCTGTAGCAAGATACTTAAAAAAATTAGCTATATTGAAACAATATTGAAAAGGCATACTTAAGCCTCTCAGCTTCTGTGTTTAATTTGATTTTTACTTGTCATAATACTAGAGCATGTTTGGAAAAGCTTTGCTTCAGGGAGCAATGGTTGTTGCTGTTGCCCGTCTTCCTCAAATGCTCCTTCCCAGTGAACATTTAGTAATTATATCAATATCCCAAATATTAAAGCATTATGAAAGCTAATGCTGCACACTAGTTAAATTGCTACATATACAAATGCTGTCATTAAAATCTTGGTGAGTAAACATTGAACAACAATGAAGAAAGAATGAAATAAACATACCAATCATCTCTGATATAGAAACTGCTTTCTCAATAGCTTTTCTCTGAGTCTCTTCATCCATCCATGTCACAGATTGCAGGTTTTCCTCAAATGATTTCCGAACTCTGTCTATCATATCTTCAGCCTGTAAGGAGATGTTGAATCACATATAAAAACACACTGGTCATCAGTAGCTACTCTCCTGTTTGCTAAATGATCTGGTATAACATACTCTGTCACAGCCACAGCAGACGAATTTCCATTTATTTCTGTTGAGTCTCCTCTTATACTGTGCCCCTCTCAGCCTTCCTTCCTATCTCCCTCTCAGATATTTTAATCTTTTGCCCCTCTCATTTTCTTGGGGGATCCTCCTGTCATACACACACTATCCACTCCTTTTGCAGATCCTCCTCTTCATTTCACCTCTTCCCATTCTTTCCACATGAATAAGCCATCTGACTATCCTTTATTTGGCCATCATTACCATTCCACACTCCATCTTTTCACCTTTAACAGACTTACCAAAACTCCTTGTGTATGCTCTTTCATTACTTTTACCATAACAGCATATTCACACAACAAGCACCTGTGAAATAAAATGGTAGCTCATCCCTGCTGCATGAATCCCAAGATCCCAGTCTAACAACATACCATTCACATCATTCATCATTCATATCATTTCATACATAGGATGACTGGCAAACTTTTTTTTTTTTTTTTTTTTTTTTTTCAAAGCATGGATTGGCTTGGAATGATACGTCTCCTTAAGATCCTTTTTAGTTAAGTACAAGTTTATGATATGGGTTTAAAGTGCAGTCTGAATGAACATATGATTTACCTTTTAAAAAGATGATTCCAATAGAGAAGTTGCTTTTGGAGTTATTGAAGATATGGATTGCTGGGAAATCTGGTTAGTGAATGGAACCAAACAGTGTGATGAAAATGGTATGAATTAAAAAAGGATTACTCATAAACTATCACTTTACAAAAAAATCAACACTTACCATATCCTTTAAGTCCTTGCTGAATGCTTCCCGTACAAACATGGCTCCTACTGGCTTTCCCAGAGCATTACTTGTTTGCATGACACACTCCCTCCACACTTCATCTGTCCCCACAACCCCCATCAGGGCTTTCTCCATCACCTTTGCTGCTTCTTGGAAATCCTGAGACAGGAAATCAACGTAGTTCTGGACAACTTGCCATACCAAGTAGTTGTGGAGATCTCTGATGTAAAACAAGTAAAAAGTATCTTTAAAGTGATAATATTGAAAATTATCAGATAAATCTATTTTCTAAAGGTAGTTTAAGCAGTAGATATCATTTGTATAGAGCCATGCTTAGCTTGAGCAGGTCAGTCCAGTACCTTCTGATACTGTCTGTTTAAAGTAAAAGTTTTAATGTAAAATTATCTGATTTCGATAGCTGTGGAACTAGAAATAAGCACTGATTGGCTCTCTGATTCTTACCTTATTTAGCTATCTTCTATATAAAAAGGAAAGCTGCAAGAAGCTTATATGCAACATTCCCTTGATAATACTCATTATATACTCATACCTATGTCCATTTATCATTCCTATCCATAAAATTTTCTGTTCATCTTCAAAAGCCACCCATTGACTTAGCACTAGCAATCTGATAATTGTTATAATCATTTAGAGCTCTGATAGCCAATTTCAACTTTTTTTTTTAATATAACTTTATCAAGTTAGAATCCATTGTCTCTGGTCTTAGCCTAAATGCTAACCCTAAGAATCTTGTCCATATCCCCTTGTATCCCTAATATCACTTTAATACCTCAACCAGAACAACTCTTTATCTATGCCTCTTTAATGAATGGAAAGTTACAAGCTTAATTTTCCTTTTGATAGGGATATTATGCATCCCACATCCTTCCATATGTTTACTCCAGTAGTACTACAGTATAGGGGCCAAAACTGCATAAAATAGTCCAGATGAGATTTGACCATTGCCACAATAATATTACCTCTACACTTGTACATTAATACTCTTAGTGATGAGTTTCAGTGCTAGATTGCCTTTATTTCTAAATAAGATTATGTACATAAATACTTCTTATTTTAAGAGTAAAGAAAAACTAGAACACAAACTGTTTCGGGTCTGGAATTACTGTACTTCAGTGACTTACAAAGAATGGAAATGATCCCAAACCCATTCTTACTTTTTTTTATACCAAGATGACCAACATAGACAGATAATACTTACGTGATTCCTTCGTCAGAATTCTGTGTTTCATTGAGAATGACTGTGAGATTCTTCAGATAATCTGGGGCATAAACAACTACTTTGTCATTGTCACCAATGGGATTGGGTACTTCATTGAATGGAGAAAGAATGAAAGTTTCCCAATCCATCTGAAAGAAATTTCTTATTTGAGTATTTTCTAAATAACTTTAATTCCAGTATCCAACACCAACACATATGTATGTTTGGCACATTTGTAAGCAGTGACACTTTGAAGGGACACATACAAATGGGGCCAACTCTGCAAGCTCCTTGATTGTCATGGGATGGTACAGGTCATTGTCATCCCTGCGCTGGTCATCTGGGGTGGAGATCTTGGCCAGCTTCCGTTCTAGATCCACGATACCTTGAGCTGCTTTGCGAGTCTTGTTCTCTTGGCCTCCCAGCAGCACCCCAATCTGTCCAATCATTTAACATTAATCACAGTTAGAATTATCCCATTTTTATTGAATAATGCATTACAAGAGGGGCCTGTTTGATCATGGACAATGTCTTACCAGCAATCCAATTTAAGAGGTCCCTTTTAATGCACAAAATAATTATATAAGCTCACACTTAATGGAAAAGAAAATGTCTAATAACTTTGTAATGGTGAGGAGTGAGTTAAAAAATCACGAGTTAAGGTTCAAAAGAAATTTTCCATTACTCTTAGTGAGTAGGTGATAATTATACAGTAGATCTGCTCTGTTGTAGGATTACTTTCCTTCAGTACTTAAATGAATCAATAAATTTGTATAAAAAAAGTACTACCTCTAAACCAGGATTGCCAAAATCGTTAATTTCATTACCCGTGTGATGTAGTCCACATAAGCATTGACCACATCTTTCTCTGACTCATTGAGATAGTAATTTCTTGCTGGTAGAAAAAGACCCCCTTCATCAAACTGAAAAAAGAAAGAAAAGTTATGTGGGAGCAATAGCCACATACTAATGAAAAGGTATATGAGCAGTGTTTTAAATATCCACTATACTAAATTTATGTTATATTACTACTGATTTCAAATTCACATGTGATCTTTGTAATGTGAAGGGAAAACTACTAATTTCAAATTCACATGTGATCTTTGTAATGTGAAGGGAAAACATTCACAGGCTTTACTACATGATTCTTTCAAGATATAGAAACCATAGGAATCTGGCATATGAATCATGTGTTTGTCTGGAAATTAGTCAACAATCAGCTTTTAAATATAGTGTGTTGTAAGCTGTTGAGATGACATGGCTGAGTGTTGGACAAATTAAAGATTAAATAAAGCAAAAGAATATGTAGGTACTAAATTTAACACACAAATTTGAAGCTGTCCCATAATTTTCATAATCATGAGCTATAAAGAAACAAATTGTGAAGGAAGAAATACTGCATTAGCATTTCATTACCATGGATTGGAGATTTATCTTTGCATCAATATTGGGTTTCTTTTTGGTAAGAACAAAAAATTTTGGGGTTCATACAGCATCCTATCAAGTGTCTAGGAGTCACAGAACTTTATCAAATTATTAAAAATGCATATGTAACAGGATTTGGAAAGACTGTAGGGATACTTACCAGTAAGACATGTGAGGATGAGTTTTTGTAGTCTTCACTGACCCTCCAGGAGAAGAGTGCACCAGAGATAAATTCTACTTTGCTGAGAATCACATCCTTTGTTATGTTGTAGTCATTAGCAGACCAATTACCCGTGATGGACCACCCACCCATTTGCTGGAATATAAAAAACAGTACAGTATCACCACTATCTCTAATTATGTATCAGGTGTGTTCTTATTCAAACTGAATACTACTGTACTTTTGTTTTACCTTTATCATCTTCTGCACTGGTGTATCTTTTAGTTTCTCAATAGTTTTGTTGACATCCATGCAGGACTGGTAAAATATTCGAGCCTTTTGCTCCGCCTCACTCTTGGAAGTCACATTTGATTCTGCAAGGCACACAAATACTTCAGTAGGGATGCTCAAATCAGGGAACAATGATGAGGATTGTAGGATATAAGCCTGATAAGGGTCACTGATCATCTACATTTTTTCCATTATTCAAAAATTTTTCAGACCTATGTAGAGAAAACCAAAATGCTTATGAAAAATAGTTGCCAAAATATGTTTCAAGACAAAGAAAGAAAGATATTTACCCAGAGCCCTGCGTAAAATTATATTGTTGTCTGCTGCCAGTTTATTGAGAGTTCCCCACATTGGCTTCCCTTCTGGAATAGGGTTCTTGGCCACCCATCCCCCACAGGCATACTCATAGAAGTTCTCGCATGGATCAGCACTGAGGTTCATGTTACTGAGCACAGCCCCAGACACCATCACACAGTCGCGGCTGAGACATAGCCTGCTTGCACCTGGAAAATGCACACTTTTGAAACGCTGATGCTAGAAAGTCATAATTATGTCATCAATTTCTAATAAAAAAGCAAATCTGTGATAGCTGAAAAGTGAATGTAATGGTGGAGGGTTTAAGAAAGAAACAAATTGGCTGCATGATATAAAAATTACCATTCTGGAGCTGACAGGATAAGAAAATGGTGCTAAGGATGTGTTATTTATGGAATCAGATTGCCTGTGACATTTCTAGAATTATTTCTCATCTATGGTATGCAGTATGGTGCCCAACTCCATCCAGGCACACAAATTAGTGTCCAGGGCATTATTTTACTAATTTATTTTTTTGATTTCATTATTTTATTTTTATTTATTTATTTATTTATTTATTTATTTATCATTCATTCATTTATTTATTAATTTATATATTTTGTGTGTATGTCACATTTGTGGCTAAATTTTAACTTCCATCCTAGGGAAGAATTACCTTCATACTTCCTCATCAGTTATAATAAATTTCAACTTTTAAAGAGAAAGGAAAATTTATTATGCAACTGCCAATACTGGTGCGGTTAAGTTTTATCATTTAGTTGTCTTCTAATATAGAAGCACATCTGTAAAATGAGCGCCCTTGAGAATAAGCGACGGCCTCAAGATAGATGACCCTTCATGCTGTGTTCCTCTTGAATGGACGATCCTCCTGGTAATGGTTATGCTCTCGCGGAAATACGGTGTCTTCTAATGGAGGGAAACTCCATAGGGAACAACAGTGTCCTTGGAAACATGGCGTGCAGTAAACAAATTACCCGTTCATGACCACCATCAGTAAGGATCAGTTGCAATGTAGGAGTAGGCAGTGCGCTGGATATCTGTAATTATGTGGCGCATTTTCTTAACTATTTATTAACATAAATAACGAGTCCGCGGATTGAAAGGATGCGCTACTGGGAGCACAGATGACGCTACTATAAATAAGATTAGCGAGTGATCTTTATTGACTTTGCAAACATCCATCTTCACCATGCTTCGTGAGGAGAACAATACAAGGTTCCTTGATAACTTTGCAAGCGTCCATCTTCACTATGCTTCGCGAGGAAAACAACACACGATCCCATGATAACCAACGCACCAAGGAGGCTGCCTTGCCTTGTAAAACGCAGGCTGCGGTAGTGCGAGTCGCGAAAACGAAATGAAAACTGGGAGCTTCGGTAACTCATTGTCCATGGAAAATTGAATCCCAACGTGGTTACGCTTACAACACCCAGGGAGTGGCTGTCGTTGTGTGAATCTGGGAGCGCCCACCATCACCAGTGACGGCCTTCCTTGAGAGCAGGAGGTACGCACATAGAGACCGCACCCTGCAGAGAGGCGGTTTATGATACGAGTTACTGCAGGCGATCCACTCAAAAACAAGACCCTTGACAGTGATGCAATGGCTCCCTGGAACACCTGAGATCATAATATAAACCAATTCTCAATGATGGCCTCAAAGAACTACTGCTTCCTTAGATACGAGGGACACTTTCTGCACCAAGGAGCCTCGCCCTTCTCCTGCTGCATGTTAGTCGGGAGAGACATCGATCTGCTGGACAGGACGACGGCCGGCAGTACTCCAAGGGTCGCAAACGAATCTGGACGTTCACCTCTGCCGCCTATGAGCATTTGTGTGGATACTAAGACATTGTTGCCGATAATCCTGTAGAAACTGCGAACTGAGGGTCAAAAGCACGCAAGTATACAAGCATTATTCCTCAAAATGAGTCTCACATAGTCTTTTATGGTGTCATCCCTCAGCCAAGTCTGCAAGTGATGGATGCCTGGGTGCAGACAGACAGGAAGGGAGGCAGGCAGAGAAAGGAAAGAAGGTAGCCAGGGATAGAAAAAGATAGACAAACAGAGAGTAGGTAGGGAGGAATGACGAGAGATAGACATAATAGGTAGGGAAGGCAGACAGAACAAGCAAGCAGACAGACAGGGAACGCAGACAGGGACATGAGAGAAGGACAGCAAGCAAGCAAACAGACAAGTGCAAGCGAGAGAGGAGTAGACAAAAGATAGGCTAGGAGACAAACCGGCACAGTAAAGACAGACAGATAGATAGATGGGTAGCAAGGGAAGAAGAGATAGACAGACAGGGACGGGAACGACAGGCAGACAGTTAGAGGGCATACAGGGAAGAGTGCAGAGTCAAGAGATATAGACAGAGGGTAAGCAGGGAAAAAATATAGACAGGAAAAGATTGATAGACAGACGGAGGGCGGGCAAGCATACAGACAGGATTCGTAACAAAACTTCATGACCGACGAGTAGCGAACGAACCTGTGGAGCTTGGGAGCAGGATGGGCATGGGTCTGGTTTTGAAGTGTAGCATGGCCATGAGTGCCAGCAGCAGCAGCAGCAGCACGAGCCACCCCACCAAGAGGCACTTCTCTAGGCCAGTACGAGACCGCCACCAGTGCGAACCCTAAGGGACAAGACAATATTGATAAATACTTCTGCGCTGCACCTCCACAACTTTCAAAAGGCTCTAGTTCAAGTTAGGCGGGGATTTTAAGGGTGTTTTATGGCTGTAATGACAGATTAACAAGATTACTAACTAGAGAAACACTTAAAAACCGGCTAATCATCTCTGGCCTTTGAAAATAGTCATGGTGAAAGAGAAGCGTTTCTAAATATGGTTCTCTCTCTCTCTCTCTCTCTCTCTCTCTCTCTCTCTCTCTCTCTCTCTCTCTCTCTCTCTCTCTCTCTCTCTCTCTCTCTCTCTCCTTTTCACGTATCTACATTTTTAATCGGAAAACTATTTTTTTTATTGTGTGTCAGTGAAACATCTCAACTTCTCTTGTGTTCTCTCCAATACTCAACGTCTTTTTGTCCTAGTAATAGATTTTTTCCTTCATGTGTGTGTGTGTGTGTGTGTGTGTGTGTGTGGAACAGTGGTGTGACGCGTCCTCCACTCACGGGATGCAGAACGTGACTGATCAGTAGGCTGGGATAGCTACGGATCACGCCAGATATTAATCCATGTCATTCTCAAGGTGAAGGCACACAACGCAGTATTAGCTCCGTGTGTGATCGATGAAAAAAAGATATATTCCAGTCTAGATTTTCATTAGATTTGAAACTGTTTTTTGCAAGAGAGAGAGAGAGAGAGAGAGAGAGAGAGAGAGAGAGAGAGAGAGAGAGAGAGAGAGAGAGAGAGAGAGAGAGAGAGAGAGAGAGAGAGAGAGAGAGAAAGAGCAGTTGAATTTGGAAAAGGAAGATAAAAAGATTAGCTTCCTTGTCTAACCTGTCTCAGTTATCCAAAAAGAGGTTTATGCGCACAGATCCCTACGTTGCCCTCTCTCTCTCTCTCTCTCTCTCTCTCTCTCTCTCTCTCTCTCTCTCTCTCTCTCTCTCTCTCTCTCTCTCTCTCTCTCTCTCTAAAAATTAAAACGACATGTACGCAAACACTAAAAACCCTCCATCTGTTGAAGTTAAAAGAAATTAAGATAAGTTAACTTCACTGCGACGCCTACACGCATATAAAGAGAGAGAGAGAGAGAGAGAGACTGACGCTCTCTCTTTGGCTCGTATTCTTAACAACTTTTGGAATTATCATAATTTTTAAGGGCCGTAAAGATGATTACTCACGTTTGTTTTCAAGGGTATTTTCCTCATTGACGATGCATAATCCTTGTTGGACTATCGTTATAATCATAGAAATAGCCGTGAAAACACAGTGTAACTATTTATAAAGGCCACAAAGATGATTTGGCGAGTTTTCTAATGAGCGATGCATAATCTTTGTTAAAATATCATTGAACTGTTTCAAGACATGTTACATTTTGGATGACTACCTCCAGTGAGCTTTTTTTATAACATTTCCCTGCAATAAGACAGTGCCTCTTACATAAGAAAAAAGTAGAATAGTGAAAACACCTTTGAAAATCCAGTAACACTATTTCCAAAGGCTACAGAAATGATAACGACCAGTGGAATCATGAACGCCTTCCTTGAAAACCCAGTAGCTTCCACCAGAGAGGCTGTTGCAAGTTTTAGAGATGGGACACCCAGATGCTTAAGAGTACAGACCTACGTATGTCACGAGCTCAGGCTTCACCTTGCAATGCCCATGACTCAAGCCACTAAAGGCGAGCACACAGAAGCTTGTAAGGGAGGGAGAGGCGAGTGTGGTTCAGTTGCTGCAGCTTGTTGACAGTGAGATGATAATTCGCCATGACCACGGGAATCAGCTGGGTTTCCATTTTTTACCTCTTATTTATGTAAGAGAGCTTCTGGTCAAGGGGAACAAAAACGGAGAAATAAAATCCCACTAAGAAAGGCCTGATGAAAAAAAAGACCTATTGGAAAAAAAAAAAAAGCCCACTGGCAAATAAGGCTCCAAAAAAAAAAAAAAAAAGAAAGAAAAAAAAAAAAGAAAAATGAAGGTTTGTTTTGGTGATCCTTGACGAGGCGATTTGGGTGGAGTTGTGCTGTGCCACGCGTGCATCAGACAATGGAACTGCTAGAGTGACTAAGGGTGTGTGTGCGTGTGTGTCAGTGTTTTTTTCTACGTAATGATTTGAAGGTTTTCCTCTAAAGCTGCAGATTTATATATATTTTTTTTTACCTACCTACTTATTTATTTATTTTTTTTTTTATCGTGTTGATTCCTGAAAGTGTGATGGTAGCATGAAGGAAAACACACGGGGAGGTTATGCATTACGATAACCAAAGCAGGTTCTCATGACAACAACATCGTGCCTTAAATTATGGTGAGTTGGTGATATGTGATTGGCAACGCACCAGTGACGCAGCTATTATTGGTCAAACACCATTACCTAGTAAAAGTTCATCGCCTCACTGCAAGGCTGCTTCTGACATGGCACCATCAGTATGAATAATTTCAAATGGGAATATTTCGAGTTATAATTCATGATAAGACTCAGGAATTTCCAAACGGCTAGGCTAAATATTGATAATTTTGTTGTCTCAGTATAAAACCTTGAATTTATCTCAGGTTCCTTGTTTAGGTCAGCCACAAAAACAGTCGAGGCAATGCTTAGTGTCACTCATTATTCGCTTAGTAAAAGCACATCACAATCCCAGATGGAAACTGAGACACCTTTTTATTTATTTATTTATTTATTATTTATTTTTTTTTTCTAAGAGGACTCTGGCCTAGAGCAAAAGAAGGCAATAAAAAAAAAAATGCTCACTGAAGGTGCCAGTCCCAAAGAGTGTAGTCAAAAGGTCCATCAAAATTTGAGGGTAAGTGTCTTGAAACCTCTCTCTTCAAATACTTCAAGTCAAAGGCAGTATAAAATATTTTGCCGATGTGTATAATCAGGACATGATAGGAAATAATGCGTTCAAGCTTGATAGTTATATGTAAAATGGAAACATAAAGGAACTGATTCTCAGTTCAGTGGTAGATGACTGGAATAGATTCAGGAATCAATTCCAGTTTAGTAGGAAGGAGGGAGCTCTCACAGAATATTTCGTATGTTTTATACAGGGATTGCCACGTGTCGACCTACTGGCTTCTGGTGGCTTCCCTTATGTTCTTAATGTTCTCATGTACGTATTTTGTCTTATATATAAGGATAAACATCACACCGAATAGCATGATGTGCCTGTGGCTGACAGTGTGCATCGTTCAAACAGCCATAGAAAAGTGGGGAGGTAGTTTTTAAACGAATAACATTTTCACCTTTATTTCAAACACACGTCCTTATCACATTCGTCCATCACACATGTTCTCCCGTGGCCTGAAAAATGTTGCTTCCAATGCTGTCATGTTTTCCCTCCCTGGAAGTGGAAGAGCCGAGTGACGCAGGTGTCCCCGCTCTACTTAAAATACTGTCAAAGGCATAATACCGACGCTGAATAAAGCTGAACATCCACATCCACCACTCACATGCCTGTGTAAGAGTTTCAGTACACCTTGGTCTGTGTACGTTAAGTTCACCCTGGCCTCTGTGTGATGTATATATGTGATAAGGTAAATGTTAGTACTGTCCACCGCTATCTATAATATTCAAACTAACTACCACATATACAGATTCCTAGTGATGATTCTTTAGATTTTATTTTCTTCCTCGCGACGTAATGATATACATTACTTATATTTATATAAGAGGTTCTGGCCAAGGGGAACAAAAAGTCGGAAAAAAAAATGCCCACTGAAGGTGCCAATCCCAATATAGGAATGAAATAATACGGTGTTTCTTACCAGGATAAAAGAAAAGCGTAAATGTAATGTCAAGGAGTGTAGTTCAGTGTATCGGTACAATTCATGTGGTATTTGTAAGGATTAAGGAGTGAAGCTGGGTGTTGCGGTAAAAATTATGCAGTAAATGCAGATAATGTATCTATAAATGTTGCGGTACTGATCATGTAATAAGTGTAAGAAGTGTACCAAAATGACACACACACACACACACACACACACACACACACACACACACACACACACACACACACACACTTTAAGGAGGGTACGATAGCGCGGCGGTACAGACCAAGGTATAATAAAGTCGAGCCTATACTGACCATGTGGTAGCGAATTGTGGTAGTTCCTGTCGGAAGCTCCTCGGTGCGCGCTGACCCGATGGAGCTGCTGTCGTCATCCATGTCTGTCTGCTGTTTGTACCGCGTCATCTGCCACAGAGGGAGAAAAGACACATGAGCAAAATTATACCCTACACTTACCCCAGAGTGTTTTACGAGAAACCCCAGTACGTAGTGAAAGACTTAAAATTCATACACCAGACTTTTTTTTTTATCTCAAGTAAAAGGAAACACGGTAATACTAATAGTAGTATTTTATCACATACGAGAAGAGACAACAGTAGTGAAAGACTTGAGATTTATACTCCACGCTTACAGCAGAGTAATTTATCACATTTGCGAAAGACTTAAACCAACTTTTTATCTCGTATCAGTACCTTCCTATCGTTTACTCCTATACGCACTAAGAATTACAAGCAGCAGTCACTCACGCTGGTCCGAAAGTCAGTAAAGTGCTCTGACAGTATATATTTACGGGACAGTATATAGCAGCAGAAACAACAGCATGTAATAACTGCTATGTAAATAACGACGGGCTGCGGAGGAAGATTGGGCGAAATAAGAAGGAAGAAATAGAAGAACAAGGAGGAAGAAGAGAAAGAAGGAAGAGGAGGGAAAGGAAAAGAAGTAGGAAGAGAAGTAGAAAAGAAGAAGGAAGAGGAAGGAGGAAAAGAATGAAAAGAGGGATAGAAATCGTGTGAAGTAACAGCTACAATGGAAAGGAGTGGAGCTGAGTGGAGAAATGGAATATGTGACCTACATATCAACTGCAAGACATGCTTTTTCCCATTAAACATAATTATCGTGAGTGTGGACCCCTCCCCTTGCCTGCACCAGCCTTGTTTATTACGGGAAATGGCGCTAATAATGGCACAGGAGGATGACGAAGCGGAGGACCAAGAGCAAGAGGGACCAAGGACTTCCTGTGGACAAGCTGTTATAATGCCAGGATAGTATTCTCCAAGTCTTAAGCTTCCTTGGTATTCTCAAATGTTTCGGCGTCTTATCTCAATTACTTTTAACAGGCTGTAGTGGAAAACAGTGAGAGTTTTCAAGGCTGTTTTCATGGTGATAGTGGTAGTTTAACAAGGATTCTGCACCAGTAATGGGGAGAATATCCATGAGAACTCGACTAATCATCTCTGTGACCTTTGGAAATGGTCCTTATGAGAGTCCAGAGCGTTTCGAAACACGATCCCAAGTCTCAGGCTGGGAAGCAGTATGGGAGCATCCGGCGACGAGCTGGGAGGGTAGGGGTGAAGTCGGGCGGTGGTGGTAGAAGTAGTAGTAATAGTGCCGGTTACCGTGACAACGCTAGCTGCGCGTGGTACTGTGTGTGTGTGTGTGTGTGTGTGTGTGTGTGTTCTAGTGCCGTTTACGAGTACTGAGTGTCAGCTGCGGTGTTCTTTTCTTAGATGAACCAATGTTATCTGTTCTGATACCAGCGCTGTTTGCCGTCTTAAATATATTGACCACAGGAAGACTGAAAAGGCTCATATGGACAATGTGTGTCTTCAGTATCTAGTACTATACTTTCTTTAAATAAAGGCAAAAATATTAAAAGGAAAAAAAAAACGAGTTGTAAAAAGGAGGAGAAGAACAGCAACTTGGTTTCCCGATGCAATATTTAGTTAATACGAAGTCGGGCAGAATCCTCCTAGAGCAAGATCCGCACGAATGAGCCTCGCGGTATAGCAAGCGATATAAAATTACAATTCTTCATTTACTCTCCTTTCTTACAACTGTCTCTTGCTGGCAGGCCTTCAGTGGAAGGGAGAGGAGAGTCGCACAATAACCAGGCTGGCAATAAGGACACGACATCACCTTCATTAGACTCCACGCATTAGGTGTGGGTGCAGGCAAAGTCCTGTTAGGGTCAGCTAGAGAAGCAGGTTACCACTGGGAATTTTCTGGAACGATGCCCGCTCCTAGGTTCACCCAGTTTTAAACCTTGCACTACTAGACAAGTAATTTTCTATATCCATCAACTTATTAGACAATTATGTACAACAGCTTCTTAAATTGTTCTGTAGCCTAGAAAGACAGAAATAACCCTCTACGCTCTCTTTTCTTGTTTGTATGTATAACTACATTTTTTACAGTGCTGTCAGTGTTAACAGAGGAAGACCGAAGGAGTGTAAGGGTTAAAATGGGCGCCGATCAGCTATGACTGGGGACGTAAAGGCAGCAGAGGAAGGAACTGGCCACCCTCCTCCATATGCCGACCCCACAAGAAGGGTGACGCTACCAGCCCCACGCCTACGTTCATGATTGACTACGGCACGCCGTTACGTTACGTAGAGAGGCGGGACAGTGAGCCCAGAAGCCTCTCCCATTAAGGGTTATCATTCCCGGAACTTGAGGTGTGGAATGATTGGAATTAAGGCGTGCAGCGCGAGGAGGAGACTAACGATGATGAGTCTGCACAGTTAAGACCGACAAGGAGAGGAGCAGCTGATGTCATTATAACCTGATGTAATGATTTTTGTTAAACCGCCACTGTCCCCCGTCAAATTGTGACAGAAATTTTCGGTCTTCAATACGAAACTTTGCCTCCGAAAAAGGGAGAAAATGCAGTAGTGTATATTTTGAGCCATTTGAGCTCAAATCCTAATCCTCTAGCTAAATTTCATTCGATTTGAAGCTATAGTTTCCTATGGCCATTAAACACACACACACACACACACACACACACACACACACACACACATATGGGTTTCTCACTAGTAATAGCAGTAGTATTAGTAGTAAACGAGTAGTAGTAGTAGTAGTAGTAATAGTAGTGGTAGTAGTAGTAGTGGTAGTAGTAGTAGTAGTAGTAGTAGCAGTATGAGTAGTAATTCTAGTAGTAGCAGCAGCAGCAGTACCAGCAGTAGTAGTAGTAGTAGTAGTAGTAGTAGTAGTAGTAGCGAAACAGAACGCAAAACAAACCGTCGTGCTATTGATACGTACATTCACGATCAATGGTAATTCCCCTTCTGTTTTTCAATCCTTTGCCAATCCTTCCTCGGCCCTCGTCCCCTCGTCGCCTCGTCGCCTCTCTCCTCGTCCCCTCGTCGCCTCCCTCTCCTCGTCCCCTCGTCGCCCTCCCTCTCCTCGTCCCTCACTCCTCTAGTATTACTCTGTATTTTTACCCGGGTTGTGATGACGCGCATTGGTTGTGTCATCCCCTTGCCACATTCTGTCATGGACGTCATCAGGGGCTTCTAACACACGCTCTCTCTCTCTCTCTCTCTCTCTCTCTCTCTCTCTCTCTCTCTCTCTCTCTCTCTCTCTCTCTCTCTCTCTCTCTCTCTCGCTCTCTCTCTTTGGGTTAGTTGCATCTGTGAAACGAAGTTAAATGAAAAAAATGAAGATTCAAGGAAATAAACGAGTCAATTGATTTTATCTTTCGCTCGAGTCTTTCATTGCGAACGATACTCGAATTATTATTGTTGTTGTTGTTATTGCTTTTGCTGTTGCTGCTGCTGTTGTTGTTGTTGTTGTTGTTGTACTACTACTACTACTACTACTACTACTACTACTACTACTACTACTTTACTACTTCTACTTTACTACTACTACTACTGCTGCTGCTGCTGCGAGCCACAAAAACCTCTTGGCGTGATGAAGGTATTAACAGTGGTACAGGTGTGCTGGTATGATTTATCGACATTTACAAGTATATATCGACCCGGGAAAGTCTGTATATCATTACTGATTTTTCAGTCTGGCGGTCTGGCAGGAAATATATCTGATAAAAGGAGAAGGAAAAGGAGTAGTAGGTTGATAATGATGAATGGGATCAAATGCCACAAAAAAAAAAGGGGGGAATATTTAAGGTTTTTATACATGTGACTTGAAATATTTATCTCCTCATTCCACTCCCATTGTCTTTTTCCATCCTCTTCGTACTGCTTGTGCTCATGTGTAGCTCGTACAAATGGGCTTGAAGTAAGATTGTTGTTGTTGTTGCTGTTGTTGTTGTTATTTTTATCTTCTTATTCTTATTCTTAACGGAGGCGGCGGTGTTTGTTATTCGTTTGCTTGGCCAAGAAAAACATTCCTTCCTTTTCTAAGCAAAATTCACGTCTTACTTTCTTCCTTTCTTATCCTAAAATTGAAAACACGGAAACCAGTCTATGTAATTTATTTTTGCTGCTAGAGAGCGGCAGTGGTAATGAAGTGGTGGTGGTGGAGGTATTCAATTGGTGTAATTTTTTTTTTCTTTTTAGACTGTGAGTGGAAAAGAGAAGTGTGTACTTGCTAATATAACCTGTAGCTTTCAGATGTGTGCTGATAGTGGTAGTGGCGGTGGTGGTGACAGTCCTTGCGGTGATAGGTATTCATTCAAAAACTCGGTGCGACATTTCTTTGCAGACTTTGAGTAGAAGGAAAAAGATGTACTTCCTAATCTAACTTGCAGCCTTCGGGTAAAGAATTCCATCTCTATATACCAAGCAGGCAATCGCACACGAGACAGTTCATACAGACAAAGCACCATACACTCATACATACACCATTCATACTTTTACCCTCGTCGGCCCTGGTGGAAAGGGATAACAGTGAAGATGAAGCATTATTGGAGGAAAAGAGGAAGAAAGCATTGACTTGTAAACCTTGAGGCGCATCGACAGTTCCATCTGCAGCATCTGGCATTTTAATTCACCGCCCTCTCCCTGTGACGTGTTTTATTGCATTATCGGAGGCGAAAATGTGTTCCAGCCCTTGCAATAACCGGGGATGTATGGGGATGTATGGTGTGTGTGTGTTTGTGTTAGGTTGTGCTGAATATAGGGGAATATGACCGAAAAAAAAGGGCTCATAAAAAGGTATAAAACAGGAAAAAAAAAAAATGTGCATGGATTTCAATGAGGATAAATGTCACATCTTGGGAATCCGTTGTGTAAAAAAAAAAAAATCAATAATAAATAAATAAAGAAAAAATATTAATAATGAAAATAAAAATAGCGAAAAATAATCTACCTTAACATATAAACTAATATAACAAATTAATTAAAACTATTACATAACATCATTTTTTACATACCATTTCCAGTACTATATTTTACCCCAGTCTCTCTCTCTCTCTCTCTCTCTCTCTCTCTCTCTCTCTCTCTCTCTCTCTCTCTCTCTCTCTCTCTCTCTCTCTCTCTCTCTCTCTCTCTCTCTCTCTCTCTCTCTCTCTCTCTCTCTCTCTCTCTCTCTCTCTCTCTCTCTCTGACATTTATTCCTGCATCCCTTTATTTTCCGTGTGGCAATCCTAGGGAGTAGCGGGCAGCGTTGCACGAGTATTGCCACGGGGCAGTACACACGTATTGCGGAAGGTAATGGTATTGTATCACGTGGCATTACGAGTACATAGTTTTATGACGCACATTTACATACGTGTGTGAGTAATAACAACTCCGCTGACTGTGTCCACCGGTGAGTTATGTGACGAGCGATCCACCCCAACAGAACCAGTGGGTTTTTGTTATTTTGCTGGGATTCTACTGCGATATTCAACAATTCACATAACTAGAGCGCTATATACAGTCTTTATAAGCACCTACAATGGAATACAATGCAGTATTTAGCTACTCTGATGACTCAAAGCGCTGCACACAGTCCTTGCAAGCACCTAATGCACTAGAAAGAGAAAACAAGTTGGTCCTTAACTCTTTCACTGGGAGATCCAACTCTTACACACAAAGTATTGCACATAATCTTTGTAAGTACCTACAAAACAGTACAATATAATATCGAACTATTTTCATGACTTAAAGCGCTGTGTACAATATTTAAAATCATCTACAGTACAAAAAGAGAGAAAAACTAGTGGGCCTTAACCTTTTCATTAGGATATCCTAGAATTCACATAGCGTATTATTATTGTCATTATTATTTCTTTGTTTATTTTATTCTCCTTTATTTATTTCATTTACTTATTTAATTTATGTTTATTTTATTATGTTTTATTTTCTCCATGTTCTGTCTCCCTAGCACGTAAAATAAATAAAGAAAATGGTCTTAATGATTTTGGAAAAAAATATTTGTCGTATTGAATAAGTTAATCTAACAACGGCGTGTTACAGAAAGTGTGTGTCCGTATTTTTCTTTGTTTCCAAGCGGCACAGAAAAGTTTGGGCTGTTCATGCGTGACTGTTTCCTTTTTTTATTACTATTACTGCAGCACAACCTTTAGGACACAAGGTAATAGGTATCAGGATTGCAGGTTTTAAGTGTTAACTCTTGTAGTCTCTCTCTCTCTCTCTCTCTCTCTCTCTCTCTCTCTCTCTCTCTCTCTCTCTCTCTCTCTCTCTCTCTCTCTCTCTCTCTCTCTCTCTCTCTCTCTCTCTCTCTCTCTCTCTCTCTCTCTCTCTCTCTCTCGTAAGACACGGACATGAGATAAACCACTTCATAAAGAGATAAACCACTTCATAAACACAAAACTTTCCCTGAGAGCAAGATGGAAACCCAAGACTCACTTCCTCCACTTGTCAGCCTCACAAATATTAGCTCCACACGTTCCGGTAGTGTCTCACACTCTCTCTCCACTAAGCCCACTCCTCATCATCATCACCATTATCACCATCATTCGTAACATGACCTCACCTTTGCCACCACCACCACCACCACTACTACCACCACTACCACTACCACTAATGTTCGGCAATCAGTCCTAATAGCCCCTTAGTCACCGTCTTGCCCCACCACATCAGACCTTCTCAGACATCCATTCTATTACAGACCCAAAGAGGAGCCTCCACGTATCCTCTTATGGCGTCCATCTCAACTAAGTCAAGGGGTTCGAGTCGCAGCGATCCGTATAATCTCTACTCAGGTACTGATCTTCTGTGGCTCCAGTCTTTCTCTTCGCCTCGTCTCTCCTCCTGGCGGGTGATTACGAGTACACAGTAAACCCCATGTGACTTCTTTGTTATAGCACCAAACACTCAATAATTCGAGTACACATTGGTACTGAATTAGACTCAATTATGTGTCTCCTTTCTCGTTTTTCTTTACTTGTGCTATAACCAAGTGATGTAAGAACCGAATACCTGTTTTGCATTGAGGATTCTAGTAACAAACTCTAATGTTCAGTGCAGTAAGTTCAAAGAGTTATTGTAAGTTTCATGTTTATTTCTACCCTTTTTTTCCATAACTACGCTGTCCATATCATCTAGTGGATATTAATCTTGACCTAATTTTAAGTGTATCCAATATCTTCACCTTTCATATGCAGTGGTCTTGTACGCTCTAGGACAAACTACTTATATTCTCTTTCGTTTTGTGACTTCCATAGAGAATCAAACGTCAGGCAAGTCCTCAAAAGTCATATAAATGTTCTTCTGTACCTTGTGCCTTCATTTTCCCTGACGATGCCTCTGTCTGGCGTTATTAGGAATACGTCTACACGCATGTTCTCACCTCCTGCCTCGCTTCCATCCGTGCTGCAGACAAAAACGTAATGAACCTGGCAATCACCTCTGCCGCTCGCCGATAAAAACACAGCGCCTGACTCTGCCGGTGACGAGTTCGATCAAGGACACAAGGCACGCTACACGAGAGAAGAGCAAATAATTAAAAAAAGGGTTACGGATGTGTGTGGGAGGTGAACCGACCTACTTGTCTTCTTTTCTGGGCCACGTGTTGAATGCGCTCGTTAGTGAGAAGGAAAAGAGAGAGAGAGAGAGAGAGAGAGAGAGAGAGAGAGAGAGAGAGAGAGAGAGAGGGGTGGGGTGGGGGTAGATCCACAAACTAATAATTTACAAGCTGACATGTTACTTTTACTGTTCATGGCTAACATACGTAAAGGAAAAGGGAGACTCCAGGAGTGAAACAAGCTGGGTGAGATTGAACAGTTTTGTAATAATGCTTTCCAATTTAGAAATTCAAGATCGAACGAAAGTTGTTTTAGGTGCAGGTGCTCCACTGGTGACGGGTTAGGAGTTTTGGGTTTCATGGGTGTTTTTGTTGTTCTGATATTGTATCAGTGATAGATTAACTAGAATTTTCGATCACCATTGGAAAAAGAATCTCATGAGAACCAAAGGTACTTTGAAACAGGTAATTGGTTAAACACCTAAACAGTCATAAGTGAAAATCGGGATATTTTTTAGTAATGCTGCACGAAAATAAATCTAAAATTTGAATAAATACCAAAGAAAATGCAAGATACAAAATATCAAGGAAAAACAAATAACAAAAATCAGTTACCGAAAAAAAATGGAAGAAATACCAAATGGGAAAAAAAGGAATGCTTCAGCATGAAACGAATAATAATATAAAAAAATAATTGCATCCTTAAATCTAAAACAAATCACGCGTAAATGAAATTAAAATGAAACAAGAGTTGTGTCATCAGTGCATTCGGAAATAAAACACCGACACTAAGTTTACCTTCTTCCATGTGTTATGTATATTCCCTCCATCTTAAATCCTCTGACTTGCTGACCATCTTATGAAACCTGGCTAGTGCTAGATTCTCAGCATATCAGAGGATTTGAGCCTGAGGGAAAAAAAAAAAACGCAAGGAAAGTGAGTCCAGAAACTTACTCTTCCTAACCACGAGTGTACCAAATTTGACTAATGTGTGGATGAGTACGTAACCTTGAGATTTGTTAGCAGTCCGTCAAGTCCGTCAGGGCAGCCATTCAGGAGCACTGGCGCATAAAGTGGGAGAAGGTAAAGTGAGACCTAATGTACGGAGGGTCAAGGAAAGGTTAGGGGGATAATTAAAGTTGATATTCTGGCGTTCACTGCGAGGAAACCAAATAGACAAGGGCAGGCGGAGCTCTAACTCTGCGTGACGTGAAGGTGAAAACGATTCTGGTGTTTCTTTATCTACATCAAGAAGGTAGAAAAAAGAAGTTCCACAGCTTATCTTCTCAGTTTGATGGTCACTTGTTTATAGATTATGTCCGGCGCTTAACTTCCGCTTATTTCATTCACTTGCGCCAAAAAGTCTCACGGATCTTCTTTGTTGACGTTCACTCGTTGTTTATAGATTTTGTCCGGTACTGAACTCTCGTCAGCTTCACTCACTCGTGCCAAAAAGTTTCAGAGCTTATCTTCTCAGCTGATGTTCATTTTTCGTTTATAGATAATGTCGGACACTTAAGTAGTTTGATGCTTTTCACTCACTCGCTTATTCGTGCTTTGTAAAGGTGTAATCTATTGCGAATACGTGGTTTAGACAAGTCATATCAGTACAATGTGGTGTTTGAGATGACTATGAACTGCACAGTGACGGTAACCTGACTTAATACATTTAGGTATAGAAAGGAGATGAGAAGAGATTGTTATCCATTTAGGGTGACAGATGAATTGAATACGCTTAGACCCAGTAATCAGATTGCTACCTAATGCCGAGTCAGTGGGGAGCTTTAAAAGATCAGATCAAATTATAGACGGACAATATGTGGCTATAAGGAGATATATTTTATACAGAGACTGCCATGTGTAGACCTGCTGGCTTCTTGCCCTTATGTTTTTACGTGCATACGATAAAAAGGAGATAGTGTGACGTTTTATGAATTCTACAGTGACGATAAATTGCTTTGTTCGAGTATGTTAGGATGAGTAAAATGTCATAGAGATATTGAAGAACATCAGGGGGATAATGGAGAAATGTACTAGACAAATTAAGATCTTACATGATGTGAAAATAATGAAAGAAAATGAGTGATAGTCGATTTTCATGAGCTTTTTATTTATGTATTTTATTCATATTTATTTTTTGTATATATGTTTATTTATTCATTTGGTATTTTTACTTTCATTTTGAATTATATTTGTTTATTTATTTTATTATTTTATTTAATTAATTTATTTATTTCACTTTATTTTTTTTATTATTTTATATTACTTTTCTATTTACATGTGCATGTATATCTGTGCCTATGTGTGTTCATGTTTGTATGCTTGATTGCGTGTGCGATGTATGTTGTGTACCATCGTCTGTATTATTGGAAAAGCCGACACGCTGGCTGCTCTAACATTCACAACAAGTGTCTGCTGAGCTGCGGCCGTGACGTACGTAACGCTGGCTGGCTGTGCTTCAAGCGGATAGATTGTTCCCAATGTGTAATGTCAAAAATTAATGCCGCATCAAAGTACATTCCTTTTCCACGTGCTCCATAAACTACACTATCCACAGCTGGCCAGTGAGTTGTGAAGTGTCGGGTGCCTTTTCCGATTAAAGAGCACGTCTGTATGTTTCCCAGGTATAGTATGTCATTATTACTCTCTGTAGTATATCATTTCAAGGTAGCAACGGGACGGGACGTGAGAAATGTGGCGCGGTAATGTCTTGTAATCTTAATTATACGCTTCTTATCAGGATTATTTTCAAAGGCCACAGAAATATTTGGGTTCTCATTTTTTTTTTTTTTCTCTCTCCCTCTCACTGACGATGCAGAATCCATGTTAAACTCTCACTATTTGCTTTCTCAACAAAACTAATATTTTTAAATGCCTCAGAAACATTTGGGTTCTGACTTTTTTTTTATGTTGACGATCCAAAATTCATGTCAAACTATCAAAAAGAGTACGAAAAACGACCTTGAAAACCCTCCAGCAACTCTCAGTCTATAGAACTAGTTGTAAGTTGCCGAGATAAGACGCGAAAACCTTTGGGAATACCTGACGGTGTTGTATCTCATCACAGGGCCACTCGTCTGATACTGGTGAATGAACTCGACAAATTTATGGATGGAGATGATCGGTGGAAATAAATACCTTTGTCTCATACAGGGATTGCAACGTGTAGGCCTAGTGACTCCTTGCAGCTGCCTTTATTTTCTTATACTCTTATTTTCATAACTCTTACAATTATAACAAGCGAATGCACCACATCGACAGTAGTGCATACTTCCCGGGTGACTGAATGCGGCATTCATACTGTGAAATCTACATACTACACTCCTGAGAACACTCCTTAACCAGTGAGTGTGGCTGTGGCTAGTCTGACAGGGTGGCACGTGCTTAACAAAGTGTGGAGGGTCCAATCCCCAGGTCATGTAAGGAGTTAGCTGCCCCTCGACGTAGGAGACCTGGTTCAGCGTGACAGGACAATGGCCGTGATAACGCAGGGCGGTCTGGCAATAGCTGGCGTGAAGAGATCAGCTATGTTTTCACCCTCCTTTCTTTTTTTTTTCTTTTTTTTTTTATAACAACCACATTCCACCCTTCAGTAGGTGACGGAGGGAGGCCAGTGACTGATATTACGTCTTTCAATAGCCAGCTGTAAAAATACATTTGCAGTAGTAAAAGACATTACCGAAACTCAACTGGCAACTTTTTTTCTATTTTCCTTCTATATTTATGATTTTGGATGTAGCAAACTGAGGAACTTTCTTTTCTCTCTAATTTTTGTGCCTTTGATCGAACTAAATTGCACATAAAAATAGCTAAATCGGTAAATAAATAGATAAAGCAACCAAATAAGTGAAAATGCCTCATATCATGCTACTTATCTCACTAGTTCACTAATACAAAGAAATCTTAACTGCTGAATGACGAGGCCTAACAAGAGCATACCACCCACACAGAGTACTTAGCGAGCTACAAAATCATGGTTTATGGAGGAACTTTGCCTTTCCTCCACTGCCTTCGAACAACTAGATAAGAGGAGATTATTTTGCTGCACACTGTAAAAAGATGACCTCCAAAAACCTGCATACTTAAATAACTTAATTTTTCCTCGTATTTTTCTAGCCTGTGGTCGTATAGCGGGAGGAGCTGGAGAGTGGTGAGTCAGGCAGCCACAGCCATGCCTTCCTTCACACGCCACTTGGGAAGGACACAAGGACACTCCCTGTCTCCTTGTAAGTGTACGTAAATACATTAATTACTGTCCTAAGTAGTAGTTGTAGTAGCAGTAATGACAGTAGCGGCATCATTGGCAGCAGCAGCAGTAATGGCAAAAACAGCAGTATTATTAGTGTAATAGTAGTAGTAGTAGTAGTAGTAGTCTTCGACGTACTTTCGGCTCCTTCTGTTAGAGGTCGCCACAGTGGCTCACCTTACTTTATTCTCCTGCATCTTCTGCTATACCTGCATGTTTTCCTTCAGTGCATTTATAAACCTTCTCTCTGATCGTCTTCTCTGTTTTCTATTAGGTTATTGTACTCGTATGATAATTAAAAGGCAAATACAAAAGACTGCAAGTTTGAACATCTCATAAGATTGTCGATGCTAGCCAAGATTGTGAAGTCATTCAGAAGAAAACTAGATCCTCACAGAGTGCATACTTCCCCAGACCCTGACAGTGAGTGAAAATCCTGACAGGAAGCCTGGAGCAGTTTGAGAATATCCCGGATCCACATTGATGGCCGGATCTGCCTTATAAATCAGTTGAATCGTTTCTCGGCCAGAATGAAGACTTTCCCTAAGAAGTTTATTGCAGTCCTTTGTGTACTTTTATTGTAGCGTCAGGGAGGTGGGATCGCCCCGCGCTTTTGGAAACTAAGGGGGTCCTCTGGCACATGGGTTCGAATCCTGGCTGCGATCTGAGGGTAGGAAGGGCACCTTCTCGGGGAACGGTTCCCAGATGCCAAAAACCAAAGTCCTTCGTTATGAGGCACCGTCCTGCCGCCCTAAATTAGAGAAACCGGACGTAGAACAGAAAAATAAGTAAATAAATAAATAATTATAACGTCGTGGTGTTAGCTTTTGAATAGACAGTCGCACGACAGGAGCAACTTTAGCTTCGCCTCGAAATATAAAATAATGGGCCTTTAAGTACGTTAAATGTTATAAAGAAGTAGATATTTTTTTTACAGTTACGCCAGTACAAGGGTCGAACAAAAGTGAAGCAATATGAAACACACAATACGTCACTAGGGAACTTTCTTACTCCAGCAATACTACCAGCCTCAAACAAAAGTGAAGCAATATGAAACACACAATACGTCACTAGGGAACTTTCTTACTCCAGCAATACTACCAGCCTCAAACAAAAGTGAAGCAATATGAAACGCTCAACATATCATTGTAATGGTACTCTCAGGGTCCACACAGGGAAAAGAGGCGCCGAAATAATTAACTGTACGGCAAGTGTAATACGTAAAGAATGAATTAAACGTATAAGTTAACCAGTTATCACATGTGTGTAAAATAAATAACCTACACCAATCCTTAGCTTAATTGTGCGAGCTGTAACACAAAATATATATACATTAATTACTGTCCTAAGTAGTAGTAGTTGTTGTAGTAGTAATATAAAGACAATTGGAACCATACTTAAGTGTAATACCGTGTCCGTGAATTAGGTGTTTAAATTTCAGAGTTTATTTAAACTTCGGACTTATAGTCTAAATAATAAATAATGGCTCGATACCATCTGGGCTAACAAACAAACAAGATTGAAAATTATATGTCCACCATTCCCTGCTGTGTAATACCGTGTCCATAAATTTGTTTACATTTCAAATTAGAGTTGAGTTAAAACTTTTCCTTTTTTTTTCTCTCTCGTCTTTAATGGCTGGTTCCCTGACAGTGACCGCAGCGACCGCCCGCTGAACTTCTGAAGCGCCATTGTTTGATGCGAGATAGGATATATTATGCTCGCGATGAGGGTTGTGGTCTGAAAGGGTGTGAATGACGTTTTAATGGCTCCGATAGTGGACCCCCTTCTGTTGTGTGTGTGTGTGTGTGTGTGTGTGTGTGTGTGTGTGTGTGTGTGCTTATGTTTTAAAATTATCATGTGTGATTACTACTACTACTACTACTACTACTGCTGCTGCTGTTGCTACTACTACTACTACCACTACTACTACTACTACTACTACTACTACTACTAATAATAATAATAATAATAATAATAATAATGAAATTGAACGTATGTAAGGATCTTTCTCCTCCAACAGTTAGTAGCAATAAAAAGCGTACATCACATGATACCAAAGTTGTCACTACACCAAAATATTTTCTTCACACGCTAAGCCAGGCAACAATAAAAGGTCATGTAATTAGCGACCAATCTGCGTTATTCCCGTCAAATACTCGTAATTAGGAGAGAGTGGGTCATTATCTCGATCCTCACCTGTCAATTCATTAAACTTTTCTTACGTTAAAATTCGGGACTGATCGCATTTAGTACTTCTGTTGTGTTTCTGCTTCTGTGTTCAACTTGATATCTTTTCTCATGTTCTTCCTCCCTCATTTATTCCTTCTATTTTCTTACTCTTTCCTGCATTTCTACCCTCTTTCATTCTTATCTTCTCATATTTTCCCTTCTTCCTTTGATAACGATAGCTTTGCGATTCAGAGAGAGAGAGAGAGAGAGAGAGAGAGAGAGATAATCCACTAAAACTACAATTTTTAATCCCTATCCATACAAATCCTAAATTTTCTGCCACAGTACTGGGAAAAAAAAAAAAAAAAATATATATATATATATATATATATATATATATATATATATATATATATATATATATATATATATATATATATATATATATATATATATATATATATATATATATATATATATATATATATATATATATATATATATATATATATGAACGAAAGTATTAACGCTTGAAGAGGTAAAAAGTATTGATCGGTGCAAAGTTTCCTCGAGACAGAGAATACTGCAAGCATTCCGTAGCACACAACACACACACACACACACACACACACACACACACACACACACACACACACACACACACACACACACACACACACACACACACACACACACACACACACACACACACACACACACAGGAATACCAAAGTGATATATAAAAAAAAAAAACGTGATAAAATATACAATACAAAATAGCAAAATACAAAACATAGTGCATAAATACCTTCTGTCCAAACACACACACACACACACACACACACACACACACACACACACACACACACACACACACACAAGCAAGAGTAGGGAGCGTGGCTGTTCCCAATACGGTCTGTTTACTAGGGAGGCGTCGATGGGCTGCCGCGAAACGGGCTTAAGTGTGTGGGTTATTTTTGGCTTCAGGAAAAGAACGTGCATGAACTTCCTGTTTGTTTATCCTCCAAACGGGAGGGTCCCATCTGGAGATTAACAGTGAACGTGTGTGTGTGTGTGTGTGTGTGTATGGAGAGAGAGA
>NC_087177.1:9107500-9117500 GCF_035594125.1 Scylla paramamosain
TCCCCCCTTGGCCAGTGTCTCTCCTACATAAAAAAAAAAGAGGGGGGGGAAAGAGAGACAGCTGATATTAGACAGCAAGAAACCTCTATGGCCTAGACTGATTCAACTGTCACTACACTAACTTTACGTAGTATTAGAAATTAAACAACTTACAGAATAGTGGAAAAGAAAGTGCATACTACGGCTATTGCTGATTGTGAGGAGGTGTACTCGTAAGGGAAGCTAGTTGGTATTGTTGTGTTCCGTTTTTCTTCACCACTTCACCTAATTTTAACCTTCCAGCTAATTTCCCTCTCCCCATCTGTTACCCTTGTCTTCCCCCAGCTATCTGTCCCCCTAAACTGAACTGTACTTGTATGCGTAGTGTACTGAAGGTGTGGAGATACAGGGAGGGTGGTGGTTGTGTTACCTCGGTGCACCAGGCGGAGCTCTCGTAGCCTCTTCCTGCTGTGTTGTAAAGGGGTCAGCTCAGGAACTCAGCAGGTGATCGTTAGGCGCGGTGCGGTCTTGCTTGTGTGTGGGTTTCTCTGCCTTTCCTGTGTTACTGTCACACTTTGCCACTTGCCACCGCGCACTGCCCGTCTCACTTCACCGCGCTCTATCTTTATCTTATCTTGCGTAGGAAATCCGCCGCTGCAGATTACCAATATTGTTGACAGGCAACGTGCACCAGCTCTCAGGTCGTCCCCAGCGGGTAACGGCTCCTGCACTGTCCCTGGTTGACTGTATTCTCCTGGCGCCCCTTGGCAATATTATCATTAGAACCGCCACGCCGCCGCCTCCCCTTCGCTTGCCAACGCTTGCTTCGCGCTTCCGATTTTTGACAGTCACATTCAAGAGTAAGGCAGACTTGTTGCCGAAAGATGTCGCGCGCAGACACACTCACAGTTTCATGTTGTTTTTTACGCAGATAAAGACATGCCAAGGGCTTAACTTAAAACTCACAATTAAGATTTTAACCGTGAAAATCTAAGATAGAGTGGAAGCTCCAGAAGACACTGGTATTTTGACACGACCTACGCTTTTCTGTTCAAATTCTGCTATTCCTATGAGGGATGAAAATAGCATAAGTCAGCGTACCCTCAGATCACTGACCCGCCCAACACACGCCCAGCCATTCAACTTGCGGTTGTCAGAGCGCTCCATCACCGCCACCCAGGTACTGAACGCCTGCAGTAAATTGGTGGAAGCCTTTCATGTTTATTTCCCTCGTCTTTATAAAGTGACGCTCTAGTTGATTCGTGCAACTGAGTTCGTTAACTTTGGTAATGTGTCTTATGATGTTTTTTTTTTTTATCACCTCTTATAAAATATATCTTTTTAATATTTCCCAAGCAAAGATTTACATGCAAATTGTGCTAATTACGAAAATGATTAGCTATTAACCTATTTAGAGCTGGAGAGAGCGGCCAAACTTCATCAAATCACATATTAGGCAGCTGTAATGCAGTAAATATAATGTAATAATGTTGAATGGCTAGCTAGATGATCCATAACCCTTTGATAACGAAAAGTAGCATTGTTAACCTGATCAGATCCTGTAATTGCATCTGGAATATAATAAAATCATTGATGTGTTACTGAAAAGTTATGTTCAAAAAGTATCTCCTCTGATTATTAATGACGATATGACACTAGTTCATTCATTGGATCAACCTTAGATGATCTTAATGGTCCAAAATAATAAACAACCTAGACAACAGATTGTTTGAATTACTCGACGACTCATTTTCCTTCCATTTGTGTCTCGAAGTTATGCTCCAGACTTGTGTCATATCGTATGAAATAAAAAGAGAAGTTATAGCAGACTAAGGGTGTAACTTGATCAGATCCTATAATGACGTCTACGGTGTTATGAAATCAATGGTGTCGTGTTGAAAGGGTTACACTGGAAAACTGTCGTCCTTAACTTGACCAAATTCTCTTATGATATCGAGAATACAATGAAATAGACGCTATGGTGTTGAAAGGGTTACGTATTTAGAATATAACAGTCGACGCTGTGGTATTAAAACACGAATATAAGAAAACACGAAGAAGCAAGAAGCCATCGGGCCTACACGTGGCAGTCCTTATATGAAACATACCTATCTATTCTCATCTATCATCCCCATCCATAAATCTGTCTAATCTCCTTTTAAACCTCCCTAGTGACTCAGCACTAACAACCTGATTACTGAGTCCGTTTCGTTCATCGACGCTCGAAAACTGTAATGGCGTCTAGGATACAGTGAAATCGACGATAAGGTACTGTAAGAGTTGTGTATCTAGAAAATAATTAAATTGAAAACTGTAATCCTTAGTTAACTTGATCAAATTCTCTAATGGCGTCTAGAATATGATGAAACCGATGTTGTTGTATTACTGAAAGGGTTATGTTCCTCCTGATGATTCACTCCTCAAGCTCCTCCGTGCAACGCTCACTAACTCACTACACTGCCAACCTCTTCCCTTTATGCCACACCCATCGAGGCAGGCAGGCAGGCAGGCAGGCAGGCAGGAAGGGGGTCTGAAGCCACGCCAAAAAATTTCAGTATGGAATTTCCTGCAACTTTTGGAGTCGCTATAGTGGCGACCAAAAAGTATCTTTATTGTTTCATTCAGTCCTCGCTTTGCCTCCATTTGTGGGAATAGAAAGAAAGTTCTCGCCGCCACCACCGTCACCCTGCAATGTTAGAGAGGTTCACGCCGCTGCTGTGGTCCTGTGCTGTGGTCCTTACTTTGCCGTACCTTGTGTCTTGTCTCCTTCAGTCTATTATTATTATTATTATTATTATTATTATTATTATTATTATTATTATTATTATTATTATGTGTCTTTTACTTAGTCTCTGATGTTTGACTAGTATGTACATAATATGCAAATCTGTCTTTCTGTCAGTCTGTGTCTGTCTTTCTATATGTCTGTTTATCTAGCCATATGTCTGTTTATCTGTATCTATCTATATGCTGATATATCTATCTGTTCCTCTCTCTCTCTCTCTCTCTCTCTCTCTCTCTCTCTCTCTCTCTCTCTCTCTCTCTCTCTCTCTCTCTCTCAACATTCCCGGCGCGCCACCCTCGCAGTGCAGTGTCGGCGGCAACGAGCGCCCTCCTGCCCCGCGCCGCTAATCGCCTCCAATACCATCAAGCAGCGCCATTCGCACCCAGTCACGTGTATTTACAGTATAACACATCGTGCTCCTCTTGCCCGGGCAGTTATCGTTATGGTAAATAGGTATCGTGAAGGCACAAGCTCGTATAGCAAGGATAACTAACCTGAAAGCCTCCGTCCCTATACTTGGTGTGTTCAAGCTGCCGGATTCTGCTGGTGATGGCTATGTCTTCTACTACTACTACTACTACTACTACTACTACTACTACTACTACTACTACTACTACTACTACTGCTGCTGCTACTGCTACTATTTCTGCTGCTACGTATTCTATAGGGTCATGAACAGCCAAGACGTGAGGCAAGACAGTATTCGTACAGTAGTAGTAGTAGTAGTAGTAGTAGTAGTAGTAGTAGTAGTAGTAGTAGTAGTAGTAGTGAGGTAGCTATAGTAGTAATGCTGGTAATGGCAATCACTACTACTACTACTACTACTACTACTGGATAATGAATAAGACTCCTGCTAACAGCCAAAACATGAAGCAAGACAGTAGTAGTAATAGTAGTAGTAGTAGTAGTAGTAGTAGTAGTAGTAGTAGTAGTAGTAGTAGTAGCAGCAGCAGCAGCAGCAGTGACCATCTCGCAACGAACCCCGGGCCAGGACCTGCGCACAGTTTGGTATATTTTTTGTTCGTACCAAAAACAAATAAATTTCCTCTCGTCCAGCCCGTTCACGTCTGCGTCAGCAATATATGAAGGCTGATGGTTTATGTTTGTTATATATCGTCACTTGATGTCTCGATTACAAAGGGTCGTAGCTCCTGTCTGATGCACACCGTCAGGAGATGCCTCGGTGCTTCATCTAAGTTATGACAGCTATCTTTTACACACGCTGTCAATTGTTGTCTCGATATTTTAAGTATTTTCCAGGTTACGACAAACAAAGCACTGGGAGAATGGGATCTGTATTGGCCATACACGAGGCGGCGGCAGGACGGATGCTGTATAGTAAACAAGCTGATGAATATGACGATGATGTGACAGTCTTTCCATCAGGGGGTGAAAACTTCCTGAAAACTCAATTATGTGCTCCTCCTCCTTCCTTCCCTTCCTTTTTCCTTGCCTCCCTTTCCCCTCTATCCTAAAGACTATTACTCCTTACCTCCCTTCCTTCCTCTTGCCTCCCTCTCTCCCTATTCTAAAAAAAATTATTGCTCCTTCCTCCCTTTCTCTTGCCTTCCTTTCCCATCCCTACCCTAAGAACTGATACTCTTTCTCCCTTCCTCCCTGTCTTTCCCTTGCCTTCCTTTCCTCTCTTCACCCTACCCCTCAACCTATTAAAGTTCGGTCACCCCTCTGCTCCCTACAACCTCTTCTCTCCCCTTCTCTCCCCTCCATACACTCGACGCTTCACTCTCGCCTGCCTCCTCCCCACCTCTCTCTCTCTCTCTCTCTCTCTCTCTCTCTCTCTCTCTCTCTCTCTCTCTCTCTCTCTCTCTCTCTCTCTCTCTCCTTATCCCTTCCTTTTACTCGCCTTTCCACTCCTCCCTCCTCCATTCCAATATCTCTCCCCTCACCTCCCTCCTCTCCTCCAAATGTCTGCTGCTCCCCTTTCTTTCTCTCCACCTCTTCACTTACAGCGATACAATAACCCGCTCTCCTTAACCCTGTGTGTGTGTGTGTGTGTGTGTGTGTGTGTGTGTGTGTGTGTGTGTGTGTGTGTGTGTGTGTGTGTGTGTGTGTGTGTGTGTGTTGAAGGGAAAAGTAAGTCCGACATGTTTTATTGTTTCAGTCCAGCCTTAGTGTTTGTTAGAGAGCTTTCGTTTCTTTCCCAGAAGTCAAAGGCGCCCGTGAGAAAGTCCGTGAGAAACACACACACACACACACACACACACACACACACACACACACACACACACACACACACACACACACACACACACACACACACACTCCAGATAATGTGGACGCTCTAAATATTGGGGTGTACATCATGACGAGAGAGAGAGAGAGAGAGAGAGAGAGAGAGAGAGAGAGAGAGAGAGAGAGAGAGAGAGAGAGAGAGAGAGAGACAGACATACAGACAGACTGACAGGTGGATAAATGTACGTGTAATTGATATATGAAATGGAAAATGGATGAGGCAGGTGTTACAGACAGCTTAACTCTCTCTCTCTCTCTCTCTCTCTCTCTCTCTCTCTCTCTCTCTCTCTCTCTCTCTCTCTCTCTCTCTCTCTCTCTCTCTCTCTCTCTCTCTCTCTCTCTCTCTCTCTCTCTCTCCTGTACATACACATCATGCGACCTGTCTCCATCAACAAGAGTCATGGTGACATTGTGTGGCAGGGAGAGAGGGAGAGAGGGTGGGGGGTAGCGGTCACCCTGCCGTTGAGATGTTATTCCTTAACTTTGTACTTAAAACTAATTTCAACACATTTGTGGAAATTTTCTCACTTCCTTTCTACAAACTTTTTTTGCCTTTACTTTTTTCTTTCGTCCATTGCGCAAGTTAGTAATACAACAGAGGGAAAGTCTGACATAAACGCCTAACTCGGAAAAATAAAGGGTAGTTGTGTGTAAAGGTAAAAAATAGGAAATAATAGCGAAAACGTAACAGCAAAGAAAAGTACATTATTGCAGAGGTTTTTTTTTCAGTCTTAATTGACAAAGGAATACAACTCAGACGTAAACTTGAATATGGAGTTAGTACATTATTGCAGAGGCTTTTTTTTTTTGTCTTAATTAACAAAGGAATACAACTCAAACGTAAACTTGAATATGGAGTTAATGAAGGGGATAAAAAAATTAATGACATAATATGAATTACAAAAAAACATAACAGAACAAAGACGATATTTCAAGTCTCCCTTTCAGTTTTAATTAACGAAGCTTTACAACTCAGACAAAAAGTTGCATCAGAACTTCAAGACAAATTATAATAGTGATAATAACTACACAACGATAAAAGATAAAAAGAAAAAAAAATATTTCAGAGTTGCCTTCTGTCTTAATTAACGAAACACTACAAGTCAAACAAAGACAGAGCTTCAGAACAAATAATGATAATAATAACGATAACCCCATAAACATAACAAGAAAACACCCCTTAACGACACACGCATAAGCTTATTAAATATGAACTAACAACATAAAAAATCTAGCAATAACAATAATAATAATAATAATAATAAACAAATCACCACGGGAAACACAGACGCAGAAACAAAAGACGACCACGATCGAATCCCACCCAGGCAAAGTGAGTAGCGAGAGGATAAATATATTGAAATGTTCAGCCTACGTGTGTTGAGGAAAAGCAGGAAGGAAGAGGGACGGGAACCAATGGGGGAGTTTCTTGTGACAGTCTTAGGAAGGGAGGTACAGTATGTGTTCACAGTAGACAAAGCATGTAAAAAAATAAGAAATAAGAGAGAGAGAGAGAGAGAGATGGACGGATGAATAGATAGATAGATAATTATGGAAATTAAACGTGTGCCCTCTTGTGTGACGAGAAAAAAAAAATGAGGCAGTGTTTTGTGACAGAATAGGGAGACAAGTACAGTATGTCCGTGTTCACAGTACACAAGACACGTAAACAATAAATAGATTAATCAGATAAAATAAATGACATAAAAATATGGAAATTCAACTTGTCCTCGTGTGCCGGGAAGCAGTGAGGCAGTGTTTTGTGGCGAGTATATACGTGTTCACAGTAGACAAGGCACGTAAAAAAAAAATGACGAATATATAAAATAGAAATTTAACGTGTGCTCTCGTGTGCCAGGAAGCAATGAGGGAGTATTTTGTGACAGTCTAGGGAATGAAGTACAACATGTGTTCTCAGTAGGCAAGGCACATAAAAAAAAAAAAACCTGACAAGTATATAAACATGAGAATTAAACATGCGCTCCTCTAGCCTGGCGTTCAGCGTAGAAAACGTTCACCATATCACGTTCTGGCGCTGGTTGTATCATTCTCTCCCACTGCGGTGACAACTGGTGACTCTTAACCGTGGCGGACGAAGCGAGGGGAAGGAGGGACGCTGTTGTAGTGGAGAGAAAGAGGGAAAGAGGAAGGTCACATGGAGTGTAGGGTATTTTAAGTGTGGGCGGTGGAAGGGAGGTAGCTTCTCTAACACAACACACGTGAACCCACACAGCACAACATAGCACACGCCCATTTACATGCTAGGAAACTACGTGCTTCTGTAATGCGTTAAGGACTAAACTTTAGTGTGTCATTAGACGAGAGAGAGAGAGAGAGAGAGAGAGAGAGAGAGAGAGAGAGAGAGAGAGAGAGAGAGAGAGAGAGACGGGAGAGAGAGTGGGGGCAGGCAACCAGGCCTCGCGAGATCAATACAATGTGCCTCTCCCAACATTCGTCATCTCCCACCACGCCTTTCCCCTCACTTCCCTACACTAGCCATGAAGCCACCTGTTCCTCCCGTCTCACCTGCTCCCTTCACGCCCCTTCGCCCATCACCCCAGCACACACCTCCTCTCACCCCGCCTTCTCCCTCTCCCCCGCTGCCTCATGACGTCCTCAGCTCTCATTAAAGATGCTGGGGATCAGAGCACCCTTCCTCTGAGACTTTCCCGGATCCGCTCACGTCACAAGCCCCCACACCCCTGCCTTCTGTCCGCCCGACACGGATCCTTACTGATTTATTCACTAATTCGTGGGTGTTTTCCTGTCCCTTGTCACACCCGCGAGGATATGAGTACACGGTCTGCCACATTGAGTTGGAGGTGTCAGTGACATTCTGCCATGTACTGAGGTGTGTTGTCACGGCACACAGCGGCTTCTGTACTGGGAAAAATTTACTTGGTGTTTCGCTGCTCGGGAGTTTAATTAGGAAACATGACAGCAGGGGACAGGAGGGTACTCACATTGGTTGGTTCACAGTCACTAGTTCTTTCTTTATCCCTCCATGTGTCTCACCTCTGTCATCATTTTAGCCGATGACGCAAGCACAGGTCGCAGACTGCAGAAGAGGGAACACTGGAGGAAGGTGTGGAGCCTGTGGTCCCAGCGGCGGTAACCTTACACGCGGGTGTGGTGAACGCCGGGCTGCACTCCCCTTGCACTGCCACACGGAGACTGAGCGAGAGTGATGCGGCTCCCCTCAACTCAGCCTGTACCGCTCACGAATCGGCCTCTTCCTCACTGTTTACCTTGGCTTATTTACCCAGCCTCGCACTCTTGGAGAAATAGGTGTTCTCTGCCATAATATTTCGCCGCAGCTGAAATACCAGGTGCGTCCGAACCCTCAGTGTTGGACCATACGGTGCGCCTCAGTGAAACTCTCTCCGGAAACGTCTGGCAACTGATAATGCGCAAGCTTGTTGCTCCAAGTGAGGCTGTCATGACTGTCTGACGGCGACTTTGACCCCACCTGCGGTCCCCCGGCGAAGATTACGTCAGGGTACTTGCTCCTCCCAGGTGACCCACCACTGGGAAGAGCAATACGTGCCTCGAGGTGCGTTCCCTTGCCTTAGGATACGCCCGGAAAAATACGAGATAGGGAAGGACGTGTTTTTCTTCTGATTTTGAGACATAACGGCTGGGTTGTTGACGTTTGTGAAGTGATGTGTGGCGCTTTTTTTTTTTTATTCTTTCTCTTTTTAGGGAGAGGGAATCGAGGAAAAGATTTATGCGTACGTCAAAACTCATCAGCATGATATTCTCCGGGAAAACAAACTGACAAGCTCGCTCTAGTTCTCGCTGAGTTGTTGCGTAAAGATGCAGGAAAATAATACACGCACTGAAAATACATGAAATGCAAACCTGTGAGCTTTGGGTTTAAATAGATCATTTAATTATCATAGGAATCATAACACTTAGAAGAACGGTGTGGAAATGTTTGTAAAAGACACGAACATGTCTCCCTTCCATATACGAGTACACACCCAATTAGACAAGGAAAGCTTTTGTATCACGCAAAATGGGAGTGTTTGTCCTAAGAGAGAGAGAGAGAGAGAGAGAGAGAGAGAGAGAGAGAGAGAGAGAGAGAGAGAGAGAGAGAGAGAGAGATTGTTTTACTGGCAATATCTACAATACTCTGGGTTTTACATTTGATACAGTGCATTACATTAATGACAAGGTCCGTTGAGTGAAAGGTTTTATATAGACTTAATTCGAGAGAGAGCAAGAGAGAGAGAGAGAGAGAGAGAGAGAGAGAGAGAGAGAGAGAGAGAGAGAGAGAGAGAGAGAGAGAGAGTACACGTGGGCAGGATGGGCGTCATTACGGAAGGGAATGAGCAATAGAGTGATTGAAAAATAGATTGCAGTGAAAACAGTTTTGAGAGAGGGGAGAGTCTGAAGCGACCAAGTAACATGAGTTGTCAAGTGGTGGTTTGCATTGTGGTAAGGGAAGGGGAGAGTTGTTTTAGGAAGAGACTGATGAAGGAACGAATTTTTGCAGTTGTCTAGTGGGAAAGAAACATGTCTGAATATACTTAAATGTTCAGTTACGTGTTCTGAGGGGAGGCAATTTAGGAAGGAAGAGATACGGAAAGTAATGAGAGTATTTGGTGTTAGTTTCGGTTGGAAAGGTGAGAGAGAGAGAGAGAGAGAGAGAGAGGTCCTCCATATCCTTCATCTTCCTCTTTTTCGTTTGCCTCTCAAAGTCTTCCGTATCCATCCTCTTCCTCTTCTTGGCCTGCCTCTCAAATTCTTCTGTATCCTTCCTCTTCCTCCTCTTGGCCTGCCTCTGAGTCTTCCATATCCTTCTCTTCCTCTTCTTGGCCTGCCTCTCAGTTTTTCCATATCCTTCCTCTTCCTCTTCTTGGCCTATTACTTTTCGAGATCTTCCGTATCCTTCTTCTTCCTGAGGGCGTGGAGGTAAGCACGCTCGTACAGGTGTTTCCAAAGGAGATGAACAAGTGCCATCCCAGTGAAATACTAGTA
>NC_087177.1:9122500-9140000 GCF_035594125.1 Scylla paramamosain
TTCTTCTTCTTCTTCTTCTTCTTCTTCTTCTTCTTCTTCTTCTTCTTCTTCTTCTTCTTCTTCTTCTTCTTCTTCTTCTTCTTCTTCTTCTTCTTCTTCTTCTTCTTCTTCTTCTTCTTCTTCTTCTTCTTCTTCTTCTTCTTCTTCTTCTTCTTCTTCTTCTTCTTCTTCTTCTTCTTCTTCTTCTTCTTCTTCTTCTTCTTCTTCTTCTTCTTCTTCTTCTTCTTCTTCTTCTTCTTCTTCTTCTTCTTCTTCTTCTTCTTCTTCTTCTTCTTCTTCTTCTTCTTCTTCTTCTTCTTCTTCTTCTTCTTCTTCTTCTTCTTCTTCTTCTTCTTCTTCTTCTTCTTCTTCTTCTTCTTCTTCTTCTTCTTCTTCTTCTTCTTCTTCTTCTTCTTCTTCTTCTTCTTCTTCTTCTTCTTCTTCTTCTTCTTCTTCTTCTTCTTCTTCTTCTTCTTCTTCTTCTTCTTCTTCTTCTTCTTCTTCTTCTTCTTCTTCTTCTTCTTCTTCTTCTTCTTCTTCTTCTTCTTCTTCTTCTTCTTCTTCTTCTTCTTCTTCTTCTTCTTCTTCTTCTTCTTCTTCTTCTTCTTCTTCTTCTTCTTCTTCTTCTTCTTCTTCTTCTTCTTCTTCTTCTTCTTCTTCTTCTTCTTCTTCTTCTTCTTCTTCTTCTTCTTCTTCTTCTTCTTCTTCTTCTTCTTCTTCTTCTTCTTCTTCTTCTTCTTCTTCTTCTTCTTCTTCTTCTTCTTCTTCTTCTTCTTCTTCTTCTTCTTCTTCTTCTTCTTCTTCTTCTTCTTCTTCTTCTTCTTCTTCTTCTTCTTCTTCTTCTTCTTCTTCTTCTTCTTCTTCTTCTTCTTCTTCTTCTTCTTCTTCTTCTTCTTCTTCTTCTTCTTCTTCTTCTTCTTCTTCTTCTTCTTCTTCTTCTTCTTCTTCTTCTTCTTCTTCTTCTTCTTCTTCTTCTTCTTCTTCTTCTTCTTCTTCTTCTTCTTCTTCTTCTTCTTCTTCTTCTTCTTCTTCTTCTTCTTCTTCTTCTTCTTCTTCTTCTTCTTCTTCTTCTTCTTCTTCTTCTTCTTCTTCTTCTTCTTCTTCTTCTTCTTCTTCTTCTTCTTCTTCTATTAATATCCATGTCAGAAGCTATATTTCAAGCGTCTGGTAATATAGTTTCTCTCTCTCTCTCTCTCTCTCTCTCTCTCTCTCTCTCTCTCTCTCTCTCTCTCTCTCTCTCTCTCTCTCTCTCTCTCTCTCTCATGCAGAAATAAATACAGAGAGAGAGAGAGAGAGAGAGAGAGAGAGAGAGAGAGAGAGAGAGAGAGAGAGAGAGACGAAACTACTACAGAGAAATCCAGAATACCAGTAATGAGTAATTATTTCTAACACTAATTAACAATCGCTTACCATTAATGAAGTTCTCTTATCCTGCTTGGCGTTCTTCCTGTAGATAACCAATAGCGATACAGTGCAAGCGGTCACAATTTGTATTTATTTGTAACCTAGTTTGTTTAGGTGCGGACAGAGGGCGCTGCTGCTTTACAAATCCACTGTATGCATGCGTGGTCACGTTTGTTATCATAATGAGCTCGCGCATACACACACGCAAACACGTATATTAGTGCTGGTTTCAATTTTTTTTTAGTATTGTGCTATCACGGCAGTCCTACATGTATGCTTTCAGTTTTCGGGCTTCCTGTACCAAATCAGTTTATTATTATTATTATTATTTTCACATTTCAGATTATCAAGTAAACCTTTCCTCCATCCACTCACAGTCTGCAGGGAACTTGTGGGTTTCCGAGTGAGTACTTCAGTTTTTGCTGTGTTTATTTTCATGTATGTTATATATAGGTTTAAAGTTAATTTATAAGGATAGATTGGTCTTTCTAGTGGTGCACGAGAAAAAGTGACCCTTTAGACCCAAAAAATATGTGCATTTGATGTTTGAATAAAAAATTTTCAATTAAAAAATCACACAGCAAGATTCTAAAGGACCGCTAAGTTTCCGCCTTCCCTTCTCGCAAGGAAAAGAGTGAGGAAAAAATTATGAACATCCGGAGAAGAATCACATAAGTGCATGCATTTTTTCGTGAATGTTTGCATGTATCTTCAGTCTCTGCCCATGCTGTGCTTTTATAATATTCTTTGTAAAGTAAATATCTATATTAAATGTCCCAATATGAGTAGTTTTTGAAGTCAATGATTTTTTTTTTTAAATATCTTAGAGTATCTTAGAATGATACGTTTTCTTTCTTCAGTACCCGTTGAGCTAAGATTTAAAGAGGAACTTGTACATATCGACGTGTACACAGTACACCTCCATCTGTCCAGCCTGGGGTGCAGCACCACTCAGACCACTACTCCCTACACTACCTTCAGACATCACCATACCACCATACAGCACACAACCCCCGCCCCCACTACCTTCCGATAATCCCCCTCTACACCTCCATGTGTTCAGCCTGAGGTGCAGCGTCACTCATCCCAAAACCACATCACATTACCTTCCGACAGCACCCACCGCCTACACTTCCATCTGTCCAGCCTGGGGTGCAGCATCACTCAGCCCACAACCCCCCACACTACCTTCCAACACCCCTCCCTACACCTCCATCAGTCCAGACTAGGGTGCAGCATCACTCAAACCACATATCCCAAACTACCCTCCGACAGCCCAATAGATAGACAGATGGGTGTGTCCGCCATACTGTAAACAAGCAGCGCGGAGGAGCTCCGCTATTTCAAGCTCCTACAGCTACCTGGAACGCTTTACCAACTCCCTCACCTCTCTCACAACTGTAAGTGGTGCAATATGAAGTAACCAAGTTTTGGGTTAAGGGTGTTTTCGAACTTGGTCGCTGTATCCTTGGAAAAGTGACATGTCTAGGCAGCAACCCTCCCTCGACCATGGTCCTGGTGTATGCGCATGCCCACGCTCTTCAAAGTGACGTCACTGCTGTGTGACGTCATAGCTACAGTCAACAGTGCAGAAATGCACACAGAAGATAATTACCTATCGTCTCATACTACATCATGTCGGGCAGGAGTCTTGTTGAGCTGAGGAGGTTGCAGAGGCATCAGTTCAACAGGGTGACAAATGAAGAACTTATTGATGCAATAATGGCAGCAGATGGCGATGATGGAACACTGATAGCAAGGCAGGACCTAGAGCTCGACAAAATTATGGAGGAGTTAGCTGACCTGCGCCGCATGATGACATCAGCGGATGAGAGAGCCGAATCCAAGATCAAGGAGCTGACGAATAATGTCGAAAAACAATAAAAAATCATCACTCACCACCAACTCTTCCTGGAGCAGCTCGATTGGCAGAAGAGGGAGACAAATATAGTGTTGTTCGGAGTGCCAGATGAGCATGTGGCACTCGATGGTGCCACTGCTGAGGATACCAAGATCCAGGAGATATGGAGTGCCAATGCAGTTGATCCCGTGGCTGTGGTACGGGCCCACCACAGACTGGGTCAACCTGCGCAGGGTAACAGCAGGCCACGTCTACTTTTCGTCCTCGTCGATTCGAAGGCCATCCGGGACAACGAGAAAGCAGCGCGATTAAAGAATATTCATGAGTCATATAAGAAAATTTATATAAAAAAAGATTTGTATCCCGGAGTAAGGAAGGAGTGGAAGAGACTGAAAGACGCCGAAGAGGAGGAGGAGAAACCATCAAATGCCGGGTGCAGCATTCGCCTCGATTATAAGGACTGAGTGTTGTATAGGGACGATGTGGTGATAGACAGGTGGCGGCCTCACCCTTTTTAAGTAGACGACTGGGAAATATAAAGATTGTTTCTTGGAACATCAACTCAGTGAAGACTAAAATTGAAAAACGACATGTCGAATAATTTCTATCTGTTTATATCATTTGCCTTAATGAGATGAAAATATGTCTGCCAGTGTTGTTTCTATGGTACTTGTCATACACCAACTACAGGTGTAGGACGTCATGTATGTATACATGTGTTGATGTTTTATTATAGATAAATTAATACAGATGAATTGAAAAAAAAAAGCAACAGATCTTTGGATACTAAAAGTTTAAAGATAACAGTAGATTCACGAACATATTTGCAGACAGTCAGTATTAGAAATAAAATAATGTGCTAACTATTGTATTACGCGGGTGTAATAAGACAACTTTTCAGTATTTTAATTTTGCATGAAAACAATAATAAAAAAAAATTTACTTATCCTTCTATCTGCGACAGAATAATAGATAAACATATACATAAATATAATTATATGCAAAATGTTGGATCAACTTTCAGATTCAGAGAAAATCAGCTTACTCCCCCTTTCACGTTCACTTAAATGCCACTGACCTCACGAGTACCAAGTAGACAACGAGATGACTGACGTTACTATCCCTGTCCTTGACGAACCAATCACGCCCGCAGAGGTGCACGAACAGTCCAGGAAGATGAAGCCTGATAAAGCGACCGGGCCAGATTTTTTCTTTTCTTTTCTTTTTTATATAGGAGGGACACTGGCCAAGGACAACAAAAATCCAATTAAAAAAAAAAAACTGAGATGCCAGTCCCATAAAAGGGTCCAAATCGGTAGTCAAAAATTGAAGAATGAGCGTCTTGAAATCTCCCTCTTGAAGGAATTCAAGTCATAGGAAGGTGGAAATACAGAAGTAGGCAGGGAGTTCCAGAGTTTACCAGAGAAAGGAATGAATTTTTGAGAATACTGGTTAACTCTTGCATTAGAGAGGTGGACAGAATAGAGGTGAGAGAAAGAAGAAAGTCTTGTGCAGCGAGGCCACAGGAGGAGGGGAGGCATGCAATTAGCAAGATCAGAAGAGCAGTTAGTATGAAAATAGCGGTAGCAGACAGCTAGAGATCCAACATTGCGGCGATGAGAGAGAGGGTGAAGACAGTCACTCTTTACCTGTGGAATTACCCCAGCTGGAAGGCGTATTCACCCTGTTGCCCATTCATTGGAGATACAGTTTAGCGGCTTTGTTAAACAGTATTTTCCTGTTAGGCATTTGGCCTTAATCATGGATAAGGTATTTACTATCTTTAAGAAGGATGATTGAACAAACCCGAGTAACTACCGAGGTATAAATGTGATCAACACCTTAGCGAAACTACGATAAGGTTCTGTGCCAGCGATAGAATTTGTGGTTTAAGCCTGTTAGAGAGCATACAGGAGCACAAGTAGCGTAGCTGTATAGAACATATCGTTGCGCTTCGCACCTTTTCAGATTTTCAACTACTGCTTTGACCCTTTTATGGGATTGCTTTGACCCTTTTATGGGACTGGCATCTCAGTGGGCATTTTTTTTTTTATTGGATTTTTGTTGCCCTTGGCTAGTGTCCCTCTTACATAAAAAAAAAAAAGATATGGCCAGATGGAAGAAGAAAAATTATTTATAACCTTTGTAGACTTTTCCTTAGCATTTGATTTAGTTCTCAGGAAAAGTTGTTCACTGTATTACGGCGTATTGGGTGTGGAGCGGTGATGCCAGCTACGTTAGTGGTCATGTATCGCGTCGCCGAGAGCCTGGTGACGAGGAGTGAGGCAGGGCTCGCCCACGTCTTAATTTTTGTTTATAACTTTTGTCAGTGAACTGATTCGTGTGATGAAAGAAAGATGTCATCCTGAAGAACTCATCGAGTTGCTACATATTTCAGTCCTAATGGATAATGATAGTAATACACAGTATTACTATCAATTAGCGGACAGAATATGGCAAATAAGATAGAAATATTACAGCAGTTATGTGAAGAGTTTGGTATGGTGATGAACAGTAGTAAGCCTTTTTTTTTTTTTTTTTTTTTTTTTTTTTGTAATTAATGGCGAAGAGGGAGATGCAGAGCCGATACAGTTGAACGAGTTGGTGATAGATCACTGTGCTAGTTACGTCTACCTGTGGTCACCGTTCACCTGTGACGATTCTGTTTCCTCGACTCTAAGAGAATATGCAAAATGAAAACTTTCCCATGTACTAAAGTATGTACCGTTACTTAAGAAAAATAATGACGTCCCATTTATCGTGAGGCGACGAGTCTTTAACGCTGCCATGATGTTATCCCTGCTGTAGGAATGAGAGTCTTGGGTGGGCGCCGACATCAAACCTGTCATCACACTGTCATCAATTTGGTGATCAAACAACTCTTAGGGGTCAGGAAAACAAAGTAAGATTTGGTTTGCTATGCTATGCTATACTATATATATATATATATATATATATATATATATATATATATATATATATATATATATATATATATATATATATATATATATATATATATATATATATATATATATATATATATATATATATATATATATATATATATATATACTATATGCTATACTATACTATGCTATGCTATGCTATGCTTAATCGAGTATAAACAACATAAATTTTTCAGCAGCTTTATTGGAAACGATCTTTCCGACCTGACTTCTCTAACAAGGTACATAATGCAATCAAGAACTCCGCTTCTTCAAGATGTATCACGTATAAAGAAATCAACCCAAGTTCGTCAGTATACGGTAAATACATCAAGAAACATATGGTAGACGAATTCCATTGGATATCATTCACTCTCTTACGGATAAGTGGTCACAGTTTGACAGTAAAAACTGATCGCTGGAATCGGAGGGGGCGCAGCCGCCTCCCTTTTGAAGAACTGTGTATGTGTTCGCGATAGAGCGGTACAGACTGAGAGGCACGTAGTTGAAAATATTCACACAGAACATAAGAGAACGGTATCATACTGTTACTCTAGAAGACCTTTTCGCAACATATGCTTCCCATGACACATCGTGTAAAATTATTTATGAGATTTTAGAAACGTGCAAATAGTATATTTGAATGTGTACATAAACTTGTGGACTACATTACATGATTTCTGACTTGGATTCAACAGGTTTAGTAGTTTTAGTTTTAAGGATTTAATTGTATTATTATAAGTAATGTTAATCTTGTTGTGGTCAATAAACTATCTACATACCTATCTACGCGTCACGTGGATGAGGGTGAACGGTGGATGGATTATGCAACAACACCCATAGGCACTGAGCTCAAATTAACTATATGGGTCCCCTCATTGCCTATGTGCGTGGCCACAAACGTGAGACAAGAACAGAAATTGTGTCTCCGGCGCACGAGGGCAGGCAAGTGACACGCCCATCGCCCCAGGGAGTCACGTAGGCGCTCTTACCTGGGAGTGACAAGACATGGTGACAGAGACTCATAAATCAGAGAAACATTGACACTGATACGCCGCCTGGGAAGAAAATGTCATAGTTTCTTCGTTGTAGTGCTGAGCAGATATACTGGCTCTCTCTCTCTCTCTCTCTCTCTCTCTCTCTCTCTCTCTCTCTCTCTCTCTCTCTCTCTCTCTCTCTCTCTCTCTCTCTTTCTCTCTGTTTGCGTCTGAGCGCGACAGTTTGAGTGGATCTTTACTTTTTATCCATTTTGTTGTCATTCACTATTCTTTCTGATATTTGAGGAAAAATAATAAGATAAAACAGAAGAACAGTTCATGAGCCACAAGGATTTCATTCGATCAAGATTTTATAATACTAGAGGTAATCTAAGTCAGTCAGTCAGTCAGTCAGTCAGTCAATCAATCAATCAGTCAATCAGTGGTGAGCTTAACCCGGGAACACGTTGCCACACTCACCCGCCATCCTGCTCACAAATCTCTCTCTCGCGCGCTGTATTTGAACGTGACTGGTAAAGTATGCCCACAAAATAAGTGTGGTGGATTTCCCTGTCCACTTTTGTTGAAGCGTTATTCCAAGGACAAACAAATGAAGATGACATCCTGCTTGATCAATTCAGTGGAATGTGATTAACACTTTGATCATCCGAAGTTGTTGTTTTTTTATGCATTCATTTAGTTAATATTTATTTAAGTATTTATTTATTTATTTTATTTTATTTTTTGTTATTTCTGATACTGTATTTACTTAGGATTTTTTATTTATTTCACGGCATGCACAACGCACCTCAAAAGACAGCAATACGTAGTTCACGAGTTCATCAGTGGTGGAAGCAGACTTGCTCCTCCACTCCCTCCACGTCCCTGACCTGCCGAGAGATGAGGCAGCACTTCTTCGCCCCTTCAGCACTGAACCTTGACAATGTTTTGGAAATATTAAACATGCAAGAAAACTACTGATGACCAAATGATTGATATCCCGTCTTGCAACAACAGATAGGAGACTGATTAGAACCCTTCATCGAACCTGAGCGAGACACGAGATGTGCCAAGAATCTAAAAAGAATAAAACATTAGTTATACTTAAGGTGGCCAACATTGCACATATAGATAGGAAATTACAGTGCCTCATATAACTCCTAAGACAAAGATTATCCGAAGATTGTAAAGAATGAGAAGCAAAGAACAAATTCAGTCACGTACAAACAGACTGTACTAGATGAATTTAAGTTGTTTGTAGTATGTGTAGGGTGTGCCCAGGAGTGCTAGTGAAACACGTAGTAAAAGTTTGCTGTATATTAAAGTAAATTATGATTGTACAAGGAGCTCACAAGATAGGGACCGTAATATCCAGGCTTGTTCATTATATAGAGACAGAAGATTTCAGTGTCTGTTATAATAGCAGTAAAACAAAGATTACCTGAAGGATGTAAAGAGTCAAAAGCAATCTAATCCACAAATCCGATCATGTACAAATAGACAGGGGAGGAATATTCTTCGCCCCTACCAAAAAAAATAAATAAAAATAAATAAATAAATAAAATAATAATAATAAATAAATAGATAAATAAAAATCGCTAAGTTACTAATGACTAATACTTAACCTTGTACAGAACACAACGACAAAGACCATCTAAAAGAATCTTAGCAAATGAATAAATAATAAAGAAATATCACGTTACTGATGACTAATACTCAGCCTTGTACAAAATGACTTGAGTTTGGAAGAAACCCCACCCACCTCTCGCCTCCCCTTGCCTTGTCTCGTCTGGTCTAACACGCCAAGGCAAAGGTTACCCGTGGAATCTAATCTCGAGATACGGAATGGAGAGGAGGAAGTCGTGTGTATGTGCCCTGCTGCTATCCGGAAAAGAAAGGAGTACCACAGGTCTTCTACTTGCCCCAGATTCCTCGCACATTCACCATTCACCTTTAAACGTGACCACTTCCAAGACACCGCACGATATAGATTCGCTGTACTCAAGGGTAGTTGTGTCCTTGAGTAAGCCATCCCAGCATCTGCAAGTTCACTCACCCGGCACTGTATGGGTAGAGGAGGAGGGTAGAGGCGAACAGCAGGAGGTGGTATATGTGTTGGTGGTGGTGTTGGTGATGCCACGTGCTCAGGAAATCTCATGCGCAGTGTGTGTTGAGAGAGAGAGAGAGAGAGAGAGAGAAATATACTAATACTTACAAATAATCAAAACCTTCCTCTTTGCCATAGTGCTTCATTGTAATACTAGTTTATTTTGATTAACATGCCACTGGTTTCCCATTGCCAAAGATCACGTAGGCTTTTTTTATGCCCTGTTTTCTTTTTTATCATCAATCTTCCCTCTTCAGTGTTTTGAATAGGGACAGTGACGTGTAAGGTTACTGACTTTATTGTAGCTTTCCTTATGGTTTTAAGGTCATATATTTCCAGTTTATTGAGTCTGTAGAACAAGAAGACGTGGCGAGCCGTAGGAGAGATGGAGAGACTGTATAGATGATTTTTAGAAAGAGAGAGGATTGAGTGGAGAGGAGGCAGAAGATAGAGCCGGAAGAAGATTAAGAACATAAGAAATAAGGGAAGCTGCAACGTGGCAGTCCCTATGTGAAATATACCTACCTATTTACACCTATCGTCCCCCTTCCATAAATCCATCTAATCTTCTCTTAAAGCTCCCTAATGTCTTAGCACTAACAACTGAGAAACAGCGACATCATGATAAACATGGGAGTGTCTGCAGAAAAAGATTTAGTCTACAAAACCTTGACACGTGGATCGATGAGAAAGGAACGCTTGCTTAGTGATACAGAAATCTACATCGTGACACTAGTGACGAAAATAAGTAAACCATAAAGAAAGTAAAATAAGAGGAGTGGGAGGAGGAGGACACGTGCACAAGTAGTGCTAACAAACTACTCTCTATAATGGTGTTGTGAAGGACTGACGTTGAGGAAATTCTTTTATAAGGTAGTTGGCATTCATATATACAATTATTTTTTCTTTATATATTGCGCCCAGTGACTTGCGGCCCATAAATTTATCCTAAGCTTCCTGAAGGCATTTACTGAGAGAGAGAGAGAGAGAGAGAGAGAGAGAGTTTGGCAGCGCCGTGGGATTAGTGTTGTGTCAGGGTGTAGTGTGAGAGAGAGAGAGAGAGAGAGAGAGAGAGAGAGAGAGAGAGGCTAACCCTGCGCGCAAGGACAGTACTGAATTAGACGTGCGGAGATTCCCAAGCAAGCTATTTAATGTGAACCCATCGTATATCAGTAGTAGTAGTAGTAGTAGTAGTAGTAGTAGTAGTAGTAGTAGTAATAGATGACTTCGCAGACTTTACGTCCGTCGTATTAGTTTTGTCGGGTTACCTCACTTACGTCTTCTCCGTTTCTTCTCCCTCCTTACTTTGTTTTCCTCCTTTTTTTCTTCTTCTTCTTCTTTTTCTTGTTCTTTCTTTACGTAATGTTGTACGTATTGCAGGATAAATACCATACGTTCTCTGTCTGCCCTTCATGAAATCTACTAAACATTACAAAAGTTAAATCAAGAGGTACCCAAGGAACAGAGAAATTAATAATAAAACTGGGCTGTGTGATGATCATAATACCTGAAGCTAGACAGGTGAGGGAGGAAGGAAGGAAGAAAGGAAGATTACACAAGAGCACGGAGGTAGCGGGGGAGTGGCGGATTGGGGGTGAATAATTAAGTCAAGGACAGCCTGGGAGGTGAGAGAGAACAGAGCAAGAAAGTTTCAGGCAAGTTTACAAATAGAGCAAGAGATAGGTAGTGGAGGAGGAGAGAGGCAAGGTAGGATAAGATGAATGACAGAACTTAGACAAAAATGGGTCAAGAATGGACAGGAATGCGACAGGGTAGGACAAGGACATGGAGAGACTGATGAGGTCCGTATTCAGAAACGCGCTGCTTTCTCACCACGACTATTTTCACAGACCACAACGATGATTACCCGTGTTCTCTAGAGTCTTTCTCTTGTTTATAACAGAAATCTTCTTAATCTTTCGTTAGAACACCCTTAAAAACCCTTATCACTTCAACTAGAGCCTTTTGAAAGTAGTGAGGGTGCTGGCAGGTGTTTCAGAATATGGTCCTGAGACACGTGTGTTGGGAGATCGAGGGATAGACAGTAAGGAGTGGAAGAGCGTGATTAGTAACAGAGCTGGGAACAAAAATGGGAAGTATGGGTAGGGATATGACAGGGTAGGACACGTGTACTGGAATTCCGGTCAAGGAATAGACAGTAAGGAGGAGAGGAAGAACGTGGTGAGTGAGACCTGAGAACAAGAACAGGCAGTGTTAGGGAGGCTGGAATGTGACAGGATATAACATGGGAGAGAAGCTAGTTGATACGGACAAGGGGGTAAAGGGAGGATGCACGTGGTGGATGCGTGAATGAGGGCTGAGAACAAGAATAGGCAGTATAGGGAGGCTGGGATGTGACAGGGTACATGGGGGAAGAAGCTAGCTCATAGGGACAACTGGTGAGGGGGAAGCACGTGTTGGCTGCGTGAACAAGTGTGGAGCAGACAACAGCGACCTTCTCAGTTTTCTACCTTATTAACCCAAGGACCTTAAGTCAGAGATACAGAATATAACAGAACATTCCTACCCCCACTAAATAATACCCTGCGCGAGACTCGAACCCTGACTATCAGAGTAGAATTCGCGCTCTTTACCATCTTGCCATGTTGTGCTTCTTCAGTGAGACGGGGAGCGATAGCCAAGTAAAGAAGTGCACGAACTGGTGAGGGCGGGGTGGAGGTGGGGAGAGGAGGGAGCTGGACGATTGGCTGGGCTAGAGAAGGGTAAGGACAAACAGGGGGATGGTGGGGGTTGAGGTAAGGAAGACAGGCAGGGAGGTGGGTGGGAGTGTAAGGCGGGCCGGAGGAGGTGGGTAGGTTGGTGTGTGAGGCGGGCGGGAGGAGGTGGGCAGGTTGGAGGTGTGAAGGTGGGTGGAGGAGGGCGGGGTAAGGGTGGGGTGTAGCAGGAGGTGTGTGAGTGGGTGAGAGTTGGGGTTTAGAGGGGGTGAGAGGCAGCTTACGTCACGTCGCCCTCACATGGTGACGTCACTGATGTGCGTGTGTGTGTGTGTGTGTGTGTGTGTGTGTGTGTGTGTGTACAGGAAAACGTGACACCAAAGTCTTGGCACTTCTTCGTGTGACGCAAAGGACAAACTGCCGCCTCTTTTTTCTTCTTGCTCTTCTTCCTGAGCTGTACTTCTCTCCTTCCACTTTTCTTTGTCTTGTGTTATTTCTCTTATTATCACTTCTTTAATAAATTATATATGTTTCAAGATGTTTCTTATTACATTGGGTTTAGGAATGGTAGTCTTAGTAGTAGTAATAGTAGTTGTTATTGCTGATGATATTTGTAGAAGTAGCAATAGTAGTAGTAGTAGTAATAGTAGTAGAAACAACAGTAGTAGTACAACACCAATACCAAACAGACACACCTCCATGTAGCGTGACAGACACAATTAATTCTGGCATTAGCCCACCTAACAGTCTTGTCAAGGCTGTCTCTGCCTTCTGACTCCCACCCAGACAGGCACAAGCATAGTGAAGTGCGTCCCCGCTGCGCAGGAAGACAATGCAGGCGTGACCGAGACCCCCTGGAGACACGGGATGGGGGTTTGGAGGGAGGCGGGAAGGAGTGGTGAGGAGAGGCTGCGACCCACCGATCCAGACACACCCTCCCTTCCCTCCACCTTGTTATCAGCGTCAGTCGTACCTCTGGCGCCGCGGCCCTGCAGAGAGAGAGAGAGAGAGAGAGAGAGAGAGAGAGAGAGAGAGAGAGAGAGAGAGAGAGAGATAACATGAGTGACAGAAAACAGTTACATTCATACTTCAAGATATACTGTACTTATATGTGGTAAGTAATACACTCATGGAACGTAGTGAACACAGTAGTAGTGGTTATTATCTTCCGTCTTTTACATAACGATATGAAAACCAGGACACAAAAAAAAAGAAGGAAAAGAAAAAACAACAAACAGATTACGTCACAAGATTGCGTGTGTGTACGAGCAAACTTTCCATGGTGTAATCATTCTCTCTCTCTCTCTCTCTCTCTCTCTCTCTCTCTCTCTCTCTCTCTCTCTCTCTCTCTCTCTCTCTCTCTCAAGCAGACTTCCGAGTTTCCACTAGGGACAGTTATCGCATGAAGGCCAGACAGTGCCGTCAGACGGAGCTATAAGCCATGCAGGCAACAGCGCCGCTCAACAAGGCCGCGATGGGAGGCTACGGGGCGGGCCATGCAGACGGCGGGACGGCAGCGCTGCGTGGGATTCTGATTTGGCGAATTGGCTTTACGTAATTGTTGGTTTACTGTTATGTGTTGATAGGAGATAAATAGATGGATGGATAAATGGATAAATGGATAAGTAGAAAAAATAAGTTGAGAAAATAAGAGTGTATCGATTATTTTAGTATCGACGAGGCGAAAAAAAAAAAAGCTGTTTTCTGTATACATTATCCTCTCTCTCTCTCTCTCTCTCTCTCTCTCTCTCTCTCTCTCTCTCTCTCTCTCTCTCTCTCTCTCTCTCTCTCTCTCTCTCTCTCTCTGTGTGTGTGTGTGTGTGTGTGTGTGTGTGTGTGTATGGTCTTTCTTGTTTTCTTCTATGTTATCCTCCATCTTTATTTTTTTCCCTCTTTTCTTCCTTTTCCTGCTACTACTTTCCTATTTTATTTTTATTCCTTGTTCTTGTCCTTGTTCATGTTCTTGCGCTTGTTCATGTTCTTGTTCTCCTCCTCCTCCTCCTCCTCTTCAGTGGCCTCTTACTACTTCCTCATTATCACAACTCTTTTTTCTTCATCTTCGTCTTCTTCTTCTTCTTCTTCTTCTTCTTCTTCTGTTCCTCATCTTAATCCCATCAGACCTAAGAGAAAACAAACTAATAAAAGTAAAACATTCTCCCCTTTAAAAGCACATTACTTTTTTACGTGTGGCAGAAGGTAAATCACACAAATCCTCCTTGTGAATGTAGGAAGGAGCATAAAGTAAGAGATAAAGAAGAAAGAAAACAGGTATATCTAAACGCAATCTCCATGAACATTCCTCGAAGTGCATGACCCGAGAGAGAGAGAGAGAGAGAGAGAGAGAGAGAGAGAGAGAGAGAGAGAGAGAGAGAGAGAGAGAGAGAGAGAGAGAATGTCCCACGTGATAGAAAACTGATCACGAGACAATCCTCAGTAGTATGATTCCTCTCTCTCTCTCTCTCTCTCTCTCTCTCTCTCTCTCTCTCTCTCTCTCTCTCTCTCTCTCTCTCTCTCTCTCTCTCTCTCTCTCTCTCTCTCTTTCTGGTTCCATTCCCAATTCAGTTGATGGATGGAAGATGGATGTCATGGAAACGTGTGTTTCATACAGAGACTACCACGTGTTGGCCTGGTGGCTTCTTGCAGCTTCCTTTTTATTTATTTCATTTATTTATTTATTTTTAATGTTTTCATGTGTTCTTTCATTATCTTAACCGGCGCTCTATGACCTCCTTGTTGTTTAATATCAATAGTCACTTCTCCTTATCCATCTATCTATCTGTCTATCGGTCGGTCTGTCCCTTTCTTTGGCAAAGGAAGCATCACAACCGACGAAGTATTTATTTAACCACCTACACGCGTCGCTACATTACATACACGACCATACGTAACTATTCAAGACGTCATAAACACCCGGGCGTCTTTCAAGACCCCATAGACCCTTGTAAGTAATCATTCAAAACTTCCATTTAAGAATAGACATCACGTTTGACGTCCGTGGCGGCAAGGTCCTTGGGTGATGCACTGGCAGTACGTATTGCTTGGCTGACGTCACTCTTAAGTGAAAGAGGGAAAGAGGAGGGAGGAGGGGGGACGGGACGCTTTGCTTTCTCATGACTGCTGTTTTCAAGGGCCACATATAATCAGCCGTGTGTTTCTCCTGTTCACAATATAGAAATTTTGTTACTATGTCATTAGAACTATTAAAAACAGCATTAAAAACACGTGTAACTTCAACTAGAGACTTGAAAGTAATGTAGGTGCGGGTAGAAGCGTTTCAGGATATGGTCCAGAGAGAGAGAGAGAGAGAGATTTTGTCCTCATCTTTATCTATCGTGATTTCCAAGTCTTTTCATCAGCAAGATCGTAGGAAGCTTCTGTAGGTCTTGGTTACCAGAGCGCGCGTTGACTGTGGGAAAAAATACATGTTTGTTTGTGTTTTTACTTTAAACTGTGACTGATTGTGAGTCTTATCGTGATAATAGGAAAGAAAACCCAGTAGATAAACCAGTAAAGGTGTATATCATTTACTGAAAAAAAATTGTCTTTCATCTTTACATTCCCATACGGTTATTTTATTTCTTTATTACTTAATGTATTTGTGATATGAAGGGAACAAAGTTCTCACAAAAAATAGAAAAAATGTAGAAAAATGTGGATAATGTGCTGATAAGAGACAGTCATTCACATTATCATTTACCATTTGATGCTCTCTCTCTCTCTCTCTCTCTCTCTCTCTCTCTCTCTCTCTCTCTCTCTCTCTCTCTCTCTCTCTCTCTCTCTCTCTCTCTCTCTCTCATTAAATGCATTCATCATTTCCTAACTAATTTTTGACTGAAAAAGACATTTGCTCATTCATTTCTGTTAACGGGATGTCTTTAACGAGTGTCTTCCTCTGCCTTCGGTCCTGCATTAACTCTTTAGATGCCGAGAGGAGCAGCGCCTTTATATTAGCTGCCTCGATTAGGGTCTGGACGAGCAGGATGAGAGACTCTGCGTAAGTACGAGTGAGTGGTAAAAATAATAATCGTGTTGTGTAACCTGGCATCCGTGTTAACGTCAGTGGCGTCTGTGCGGGAGCCAAGGGTGGTGCTGGTGGAGGTAGTGCTGGCGATTAATAGTAGTAGTAGTAGTAGTAGTGGTAGTGGTGGTGGTGGTGGTGGTGGTGGTGGTGGTGGTTTGTTGTTGTTGTTGTTGCTGTTGCTGCTACTGCTTCTGCTGGTGCTGCTACTGCTCTTGCTGCTGTCGTTCTTGTTGCTGTTGTTATTGTTCCTGCTGCTATTGTTCTTGGCTTTGTAGCAGAAGGAGCAGCAGCAGTAGCAATAGTTATAGTATAAACAGCAGAAGAGGAAGGAAAAAGGGGATGAAGAGAAAAAGATCGTGGAAGTGGCGGTGGGGCTAGCAGCAGCAGCAGCAGCAGCAACAACAACAACAACAACAATAACAACAACAACAACAATAATAATATCAACAGCAACAACAACAACAACAGCAACAACAACAACAACAACAACAACAACAACAGCTGCAAGATAACGTGTCACCGTCACATCACCATATTGCAAGTTTCTCAGAATTCTAGTGGCTGTGGTTTGAGATTGTTTCTGTCAGGCGTATAGTGCAAATTGTATAGCAGCAACAACAACAACAAATCCAATACTAATGACAATAAGAGTAGTAGTAGTAGTAGTAGTAGTAGTAGTAGTAGCCATTTGACGCTGTCGTGGGACTGTGTTGTTGGCCTCATCGGCTTTGCTTGGGCCTGCCGTGCCGCGTGTCTTTAAGTGCGTTTTGCTAATAATAATAATAATAATAATAATAATAATAATAATAATAATAATAATAATAATAAAGCACGTTCCTTCCCAATAAATACCGAAAGGAATCACGTTGCATTGAAACTTCACACGGTCCAGAACAAAGAGATTGCAAGTAATAACCGTAAATTGTAGGTCAGTGTTCATGCCACGAGACGAACACCACGCAACCACACGCAAGTCACGCAAGACACTGAGTTTAAACCTTTCACTACAGTGCGTAACAATTCACATCACTACAAACGCTGGACAGAAGAATACTATATTTTCAAATTTGTAGCCTGTATGATTATTTAGAGGTGGCTCTTTCGGCAGGTCGCAAACTTTGTTGATTAGTAACGCACTAGAAGGTATGTACATCTTTGAACTTTGGACGGCGCATCAACCCTGTAATGCAGGACTACTAAAATGCACAAATTTAAGAAACACATACCAAGAAATTAGGCGGCCCACTTTGGGTGATAGTTTGCGGTAGTTTGTAAATCACTGCTACTGAACAAAAAGAAATGTCTCAGAATGGTTTGTTGATTAAGACACGGTGTGCCAAAAACATTGAAAGTGTTAAGAGGATTCGTCCAGACATTACTTCCCCTGAGACTACCATACACACTCACACTCAGACATTTCAGGCACTTGCCGCATAACACGGTGAACACACTAAAGCCCTTGGATCTAGACGACCTCTTGGAGCTTATGGAACTATTATATCATAACTCGGGAACTGCATGAAACTAG
>NC_087177.1:9147500-9190000 GCF_035594125.1 Scylla paramamosain
TCCAAAGGAGGAACACACAGCACCATACCTGTTGACCCTAAACGAGGCTCCATGATAAAATATAGGGTCTTGACGATCGTAAACGAGTAATTTATCTGGAGTGGTTTGTCATGTCCTCCATTCCCCTCTCGTGGCTAAACATTACATTAAAGCATTACGACAACAACAACAACAATACTACTACTACTACTACTACTACTACTACTACTACTACTACTACTACTACTACCTAATAATAATAATAGCAACGATTTTAACAGTAACAACAACAAAAGAACTATCTTTATACAGATAAATAACCGGCTTATCGTAAACACATCGAACTAAACAAACTGTTAAAAAAGAGTGGTAAAAAACAGATGTCAAATAAATCTGTTAGAAAATCTATCATAAGTAATTATAACAATAATAAACCGCACTTAAATAGCAATTGCATGAATAAGAGGAAAAATTTATATGGGTGGCGACGAAGACAAATGGAAGGCCAACTGCGCAGTGTGACGAAGTAAGGTTGTCAGGAAGGAAAAAGAATCCATGTGGGAGTTCAAGCAAGAGACGTGACCGTAATGTAGAGAACCGAGAAGCTTCGTAAGTATGTAACGCCGCATTGTATTGCAACATTTTTAGACTTGTCAACCCTGAAGAGTGGTTTCAGACTTTCAGGGTACAGACAGTGAAATGACAATTATGAACTTTTCTTACTCAAGTGTTTTGGTTCCGAAATAAACCATAGTCTCTCTCTCATCTCTCTCTCTCTCTCTCTCTCTCTCTCTCTCTCTCTCTCTCTCTCTCTCTCTCTCTCTCTCTCTCTCTCTCTCATCTCTCTCTCTCTCTCTCTCTCTCTCATGCCCTCCAGATGCATTTCGTTAGTCTGTCTTTCTGATGAACACTTGTAACTGGTTAAGACAACTTGCTTTTTTGATAAAAACAAGAAAAGTGAGTGTCCATAATACCAAAAAAGGCAGAACACTGTATCTTCCTTCATGTTTACTGCATGTCATAACTATTGAAATTGTCTCTTGCATAACAGCACTTAGCCAAACGACATTGCTCAATACAACGCATATAACAATATAAAAGGAAATGTTAACAGTTTAGGCAACGTGAAACTCTATTTGAAAGAGATTCGGAAAAGATTGAGTCAGCCTTGCGTTTGAATTTTCCCGCCCGCGCGTCTTGGCATGGTGCTCTGCGTGGGACGTGAGTGTAAAGTTTTTTTTTTTTCCCTCGTTTTTCCACTAATAGAAAGTATATCAATAACAAAAATTGCGATAAGAAAAATGGATTCGTTTTTTGGACTTTGTTCCTCCTAAAAAGAGTAACGTCAGAGGTGTTATATAAAGCAAAGAACACGCATTTGAGTCCGGATAGAACTGAGATCAAGATTCTTGGTTTGTTTCGTACACTTCCAGCCACTGCAAGGCAAGTTTAAAGCTTGTATTCTCCCAAACACTTCAGACTCTCACAGGGGATAGTTTCAAAAAGCCACAGAGATGATAAGTCAAGTTTTCAATGATTTTTCTCCGCCCACCCACCCTTCCGTAAATGTAGAATAATCGCAAACTATCACGGAATCATGAAAACATCCCTGAAAACCTCGGCAACTTCCACTGGACCCCATAGAAACTGGAATAGATGAGAAACTGGAATGCCCTGAATATAGGGCCCCATACCCAAGTGCACAACAAGCATTTTAATGTTCACCATCGTAAGTAAAGATGTAAACAAAAATCACATGTACACTTGGAGCGGGGCCAATACTTCGACCAATCAGCACACACTACCTAAGCGTTGGACCAATCAGCGGCAAGTGAGCACGTGATGGAAAGCCACTCAGAGCCCGGCCGCCGCGCCTCCCAGTTATGTCTGAACCAGTGATGGGGAAGGGTTGTTCTTGCTGTGTAGTGTGCGAAATCTTGAGACGAAATGAGTTTTAATAGAGATACCTTGATACACCTGTTTGCTGGCGGGTAAGGTGGTTTTGTTGCGTGTGTCTGAGTGAGTGGGGGAGGTGCAAGTGGTAGTGGTGTATGTTGTGTGGTGGGCGTGGAGCCGTGGACAGAGAACGCAGTGAGAGGTGAGGTCGTCTGCAGGACAAACGTGGTATTGGTTGTCTACGCTGCATTATATGACCGAAATGACCTATATTAGTGCGTGTATCGTGGCAGGAACTTGATACCAACGTAAGGGTTGGTAAATTTTTCGGTCAGCCGTGTCACATTTCAATATCAAGACCAAACCATTTATTCGATTAGATAATGATAGAGTACCTGGCAGGATGCGGCGTACAGACCTAATAAATTGGTCTTGTGTCTGTAATAAACTCAATCATAACCGAATATAACTTCTATTATGTGTAGGTAATGGTATTTCCATAAAGCTGCCAGTAATGAAGTGGTTTGTTCATTAGTAGCGAGGCCGGAAACGCGTTTAAATGTTTGAGTAAGCAACATTTGAGGTAACCCATAGTTGGAGCTGCTGAAATACGTTAGTTCCTTCGTTATGTAGGTAATGGCTTTTTTCATAATTACAATTGCTAGTAATTAAAATGTAATCTATTCATTGCTAGCGTAACGAAGTCAGAAGAGCTTGTAAAAGTTTAAGTAAGGAGACACGGTGAGGTATAACCTCTGGTTTGTTGAGGTCGAAGAGAGGCATCGGTTGTCTCCGTGCTGCGGCTTCGTGGGTGTATTGACCACCCAGTCACTGCGTCGTAGTGGAAAGGAGAGAACCTGTAGGTGAATGACCACTGATATTTTTTTCTTTACCCTTCGTGATACTAAAAAGCCGAAGTAATATGTGAAGTTTTCGGTTCAATGAACTCCGTAAATCAGTAAGTGAAACGATAACAAACATCGAGAAACTTAACGAATACTCTCTAAAGTTGAAGTTATGAGTAGTGGCAGTGAACTAGGCTGTTACCTACCCCTTTAGGACTACTGTTTCAAGGTGGTTCAGGTGTGAGGTGGATGTTAGGTAACTCCTGCTTAACAGACCGGCCGCCTTAACCTCGGGCTGGACCAGTTGTTAGGTTGTATTTACGTGTCTATTTTCATCCTCAGTGAGCTGTAAACCAGGAAATGCTCAGCAGTATTCAAGTGTTTTCAGTGTCCGTGTCTAGAAAAATTCACTCTGGAATGCTTTGTTTACGTAATTTGTAGTACTGTACTTCCGTCGAAAGCATAAGGTTGTGCAATGCGTGGTGTAATATTTACTATGAGCTGGTGTACTGCTGTGTTTTGTTTACATGTTTGCGTTTATCCTAGGACGGTTTGTTTTCTACGAAATTGTTTGTGTAGTTGCTTGAACATAAAAAAAAAATAATAATAATAATAAAAAAACGGCTAGTTAAGAAATAAGCTCAGCAAGAAATAACAACGCATAATAGGAACTTGATAGGAGTGATTCATTGGTTCAGAAATTGCCAGCCGATGGTGGCAACAGTAATGGGATCAGGTACTTAGTAGGAAAGCAAGAATAGCATATTTTTCAAACATTCAGGGTTATATTTAAAGAAAAAATATCTTTGGTAAAGCTGTCTTGATTCGGTTAGTATTCAAATATAATATACTGCTACATTCACGTTCTACCTGAGGGAACTGCACCAGCATACTCAAGTTTTGATATTTTTAGGTATTCTTTGTTTTGCTTTGACATGTGGCACATATGTAATCCATTGTTTACACCAGAGCCGGGATCGGTGGGTGGGGGGCGGAGTAGTGTATGTTTGTATGTAGGTATTCAGGTTATGTTGATAGTTATATCTGTACCAGTATGTTTTGATTCACGCAAGATGTCTTCAGGAAGATTTGTTATGACTATGAAGAGACCAGTAACCAAGCTGAAAACTGTATAGAGAGGTGATGGTGGTGCTGAAAGGTGTTTGTTGTGTAGCTGCTGCTTTTCATCCTGTACCCTTTTTGTGAGGTCTCCCAGATCACTCTAATATCCCTGCTGTGTCATTAGTGTCAGTGTTCATCATTACACCATGATGAGTCATTTATATCAGCTGCAAAGTCAGCAGATGAAATGTAAGGGTATTTGTTATTAATGTGTGTATGTGAGTGAACACTTGGGTAATGAAATGACTGCATTTTAATGCATTCAACTATTCTCACATACAAAAGTTGATAATCTTTTGTAATAGCAATGTAGAATAGGTGAGTCTGTATTAATAACTTGATAAAGCAGCCAAAATTTGAGAACACAATAATTGATCTAAATGATTAGCAATAGTAATCCCCAGAAAGTATTCAGGAAACTAGAATAAAGTTGTTCAGTTTCACACAATAAGTGTAGTTGTTGCAGGCATTGTTCTCATATAAGTAGTCAAGTATAGGATATTGAAATTTGTTCTGCTTGATATCTATTGAAATGGAAGAGAACACAAGAATAGCTGGCAGTGGTGAAGATGCTGGGAAGGCTTAGGTATACACATTAGGTACTTACTGTGAGTGTGATCATGGAGGTTATTTCTACGTTTTGGAAATTCCTGAATGTAGACAGGCATTGTAAGTGCAGTGCATATGGTATGAGAAGTGGCCAAATATTGAATATGTATGAACTTAACGGGATCTCGTGAATCTGTAACTTAATTAGATGATTGCTAAGTTAAGTTGCAGTAGATGATTGTCATTGGTATATATAGACACTACTGCACAAATCTTGATAAAAGGCTACCCACTTAGCACCAAAAGTAGTTAAGTAGGTCATGAAATCAGCTTCTGGATCATAACAAGTGTCATTGATTTGTTGTATAATGTATTCCTTTCCATATCAGATTGTCTTACATACCAGTCTGTTCAATTTTCATTAGCCTTGGCCCATGCCATGTTTGTGTTCAGTGGACAGCTGTTACATTATTTCGTATACTGGTATCAATTTCATGAACATGTACATAATACCAATGGGTATAAATACATTTGCCTTACTACAGCTGTTATTTAGAATTTTTCCTGAGCTGGTCCTCTTCTCTGGCAGATGTGGTGGCACGATGGGCGCAGTGGCCACGTGCCCACTGGAGGTGGTCAAAACAAGGCTTCAGTCCTCCTCCTTCAACTACATGAGTGGTTCGCTGCCTCCACCTGCAGCCCAGCAGCGGGGCTCCACCACATGCCCCACCGTGCCCCAACACCACCACCGAGGGGGAGGTGGTCTCCGCAGGCTGCACACTACCACTGCCTTCACCTCAGGCACACAGATAGTGCAGTTGTCACAGCAGCTTCCAAACCCACCAGGACAGAGGCAGAGTCTGTCTATCTTCCATTGCCTCAAGTAAGTACATTCAGGGTTGTCATGCTCCGTATTGGAGGATATTCTGTACGTACATTTACTGTGTACTGTACTGGGTAGGTTAATTAAAATGGTGGCATGTCTACATGGTACCTTTAATTTTTGTTTTTGTATCAGTCAAGTTCTGATTGCAAGTAAAGACATCCCTGTGCATTTCCCTGATGGAGTCTGCAAAAATAAAGTCTGTGACATCCTTTTATGTTACTTAAATTTCTTGGTGAATATATCATGGTGGTAAGTTTAAGCAGACATCATTAGTATTTCTCATTCCTTTGAACATTTTTACCATATTCCTTTAATTAAAAGAAAATGACATTGTAATTGGCAACATTTTGGTTGATCTTTTCATTGGCCCAGACTTAAGCAGAGGTCAGCAGGATATAAGGTATGGAATCAGTAGTAAATTGTAGTAGTAAAGTAGTAGTTAATTGGTAGAGATTGTTGCATTACTGCTCTTTTTAAGATAGTGTTTCATTGTATGAATGATATTATGGCATGTGTCAAGAGACAGAAGTGTGGACCTTGACCAATCTGACCCAGTGTGAGGAATGGGTTTACAAACATTGGTTAAGATGCACTGAATCATCTAGCCACACATTTTTGTACCAATCACAGCTCCATGAAGTAGTTGATTTCTGTCAGACTTCATAATGTTGCAGATTTTTATACATTCACGCAAGCAGCTACACACCTGGTTAAGTTGTGTAATGTATGGTTGTTATTGACTGATTATATAAATAGTCTCATTATGTGAATGATTATGAATATTCAGATCCTATAACTGTTTAAGTTGAATAAGTGCCAGTTGCATAATCTGCACCTATATTTTATGCATGTCATTCACTGTGGCAGTGAAGTTCTGCCTGCATACTTAAGAAAATTTATCACCACAATTAGTCTTTTATTGCTGTTGTTCCAAGTCTCTCTCTCTCTCTCTCTCTCTCTCTCTCTCTCTCTCTCTCTCTCTCTCTCTCTCTCTCTCTCTCTCTCTCTCTCTCTCTCTCTCTCTCTCTCTGTTAATTAGGTCATTTTTTTTTTCAATTGATAGCAACTTTGGGAGACAATCAGTAGGTTTGCAGGTCATTGCTACCTCAGCTATCCATATTTCTTGCCATGTCATTGTTTCATCTCACGTACCTTACCTATCCCAAGGCTTGTCCTGTGCTGTCATAAAGCAATAGTGACGCATCAAACGAAGCTTGGAGAGTAACGGTCATCACTTAGTGCATTTAATGTCAGTATGAGGTGTGGGATTCAAGGTCTGGTGGCCTCACACGGTATGAGCTCCCACAGCTGGCGTGGTGAATTTACTAATAGCATTACACCACGTCATCGCAATTTTGCACACGCTGCGTAGTTGCTCATTGGTAACCTAGGAACGTATAAGATGTAGGTAGGATCCGCAGTGGTAACGTGTGTGCCTGTCACTTGGTTGAAGTTCTTGTCCTTAGTGCCGTTAAGTATATCCATTAATGAATGAATTTACTGTCCTCTGAGTAAGATGACTGAATTATTTGGGTGTGTGTGTGTGTGTGTGTGTGTGTGTGTGTGTGTGTGTGTGTGTGATATATTTCAGCCCTACCAATATATGGGATTATAGGTCTTGGCTCTCTCTGGGAGGGTATAGCTTACCACCTAAAGTCTAGTGAATAGTTAAATTGTATATACATCTGACTAACAAGCTGACCCCGCGCACGTTGCTAAAGTTCTCAAAAAGGAGTCAACACAAACAGTTAAGCCCTGCCCCCCTTGAGTAAGATATTGTGGTATTTGGCATGTGAAAGGCTTCGATCTTGTCCAGAGATCGGGTTAAATTAGTTGACCGGAGCTCTGCCAGTGAGGGTACTAAGACGTGGATAGCGATCACGCGTGCATCATGTGATGCTTAAGATCGAGGATGAAACACGCACACGGTTAACACCAAGTAGAGCAAGATTTTTGTTGGTATGGTTCCAGTTTATCTCAACAAATAACACAATTATTTCCAAGTCAATCCAAGGACTAACCTAACTCGTGCCTCTTCCCACAGGTATATCGTGGAGGTGGAGGGCCCACGGGCGTTATTCAGAGGCCTGGGTCCAAACCTGGTCGGTGTGGCGCCCTCTAGAGCCATCTACTTCTGCTCCTACTCCCAGATGAAGAAATTCCTCAATGGGAAGTTGAAACCCGACACGCCAATCGTCCACGTCCTCTCCGCTTCCTGGGCTGGTAAGCGCGTGTTCCCATTTGTTCTTGTTATTGTTATGAAAATCTATGCAAGGCCGTCAGGGGAAAGTTGTAAAACTGATAAAGACCGAAGTAGGTTCCTGCAAATGAGCAAACATGGATGTGAAAATTTAAATAAGGAAAAGCTAAAATAGAAAAGAAAAAAAAGAAATAATAAGTTAACGTTAACTTTTGTTTTAAATTTATCTGTGGTAGCTTTAGGAATTATTTCTTTAGGAAGTCAAGTCGGTGATAGATTTACGGGAAAATTGGTTGGTTGAGCAAAAAAACTACTGAGAAGCACGCCCATTGAAATGTTAATTGTGACGTGTTCGGCGAACAAAAAATAAAATGGTGGTAATGATCTGTGAAGAGGATGTTCATTATTGACAATAAAAAAGAATAAATAAAATAAATAAATGGTCTTTGCACCAACCATTCGACGATGATGAAGCTGCATGTTGAGATTAGCAGTAAAAAAAGCGACCCAAAAGTTTTAAATGAGATGGAGCAGCTGACCCCCGATTATGATTAAAAATGGCCCTCTTTCCCCCCCCCCCATCCCACCACTTTTTTTTTTTTTTTTTTTTCCTCTCCCTTCCATTTATTCTTTCCGGGAGTATAATATTTGGAGGTGTTGGCTCTTGTTGAATTTTTCCTGTATCTGATGCGCAGTTGGTCAGTTGAAGTAAGAAATTGAAGAAAGGCTTAGGTAGCTGAAGACATTGCGCCGCGGGAAACCATGACGAGAGAGAGAGAGAGAGAGAGAGAGAGAGAGAGAGAGAGAGAGAGAGAGAGAGAGAGAGAGAGAGAGACCACCAGCGCGAGCAGTTCTTTTAAATTTTGTAAAACAAACTATAATTATACAACAGAAGAAAATCATTGTTATTAGACAGTTGGAGTTTCTTTCTACGTGTCAAAGAAGCTGGCCAACCGTATAAAAATAAAATAAAAAATAAATAAATAAAAAAAAGCCTCAGTTAATTAACCACTCCCGATGAAGTTTAATTAAGTTTTCAAGAATTAGGCCAGTTAAGTTTGTGAAATGTCTAGATCACTTCTTAGGTTGTTTAGTCGGATGTTACGCTTACCACTTGCGCCATGTGTCAGTGTGTACCCAGTGACCCTTTGCTCACGTTGGACCAGCGGAGGTTTCCTTAGGCCTAACACGGCAGCACGCGGGGCCCGGGAGGGTGGGTCCTTCCATCCACGTGGCCGCGACGCTGATGTGGGGATGCGGTAACCCAGTGGCGAGTAACTCATTGGAACGCACGGCACAGCAACGGTCTCTCTCTCTCTCTCTCTCTCTCTCTCTCTCTCTCTCTCTCTCTCTCTCTCTCTCTCTCTCTCTCTCTCTCTCTCTCTCGTCCACTGGAGATGCTCGCATGATGAGAAAGAATAATACTATCTGGACACTGATGTGTGTTGTGTTACAACTGTACATAAATAAAACGAGCTCGATGAACTAAAACTATATGGACATGGATTGTTGTGTGGTAACTATACGTAAATAAACATTATAGCAGCAGTCTGCTGACATTTGGCATGGTTAGGCATAATTTATACCAAAAAGCGCCATTGTATGCATTGTTTCCAAGTATGCATAAACGTCTTGCTTATAATTCTCACTGCTTTTCATGACTAACGGTTACTATATATGTATCGCCGCTTACTTCATTTGGGTAACAAAAAATGTTTGACCTACATTAATTTGTTTTCACATTGGCTCGTTTAACAGGCACATGGACAAACACCCAAATAGCCTTGACTATCATACCTACTTGGCACGAGCTATAGGCTGGAAAATGACCTACTGTTGGGAGGGAGAGATAAGGATGTAGGTCGGCGGTAGGCGAGGTGTGGGTGGGTGGTATGTTGCTGCCGCTGCCTCCTCCTTCCTCTCACAGCTGATAAGGATGTGGTGGTGCAATGGTTGTTCATTATGATCGTGGCAGTTGTATTGAGAGAGAGAGAGAGAGAGAGAGAGAGAGAGAGAGAGAGAGAGAGAGAGAGAGAGAGAGAGAGAGAGAGAGATTGTCACCTTGGAGAGAGCGTGTGCGTTACAGCATTGGGCAACGTTAGATCTTGGGAGGGCTGTAAAGGTGTAGTAAAATTGTCGTTCTATAGGGATTTTTACTACAAATTGTAATAATAGTATTTCATCACAAAAATATCATTAACATAGCTTGCATGTAAGAAAGTTGATAATTTTGAAGATTTTAACAAGTGAACGATGATGAAAGTGACAAAACCGGATTTAAGAAGTTGATAAATTAGATTATTTCACCACATTAATGATGAAGGAACAAAACCTGGTCACAGGATAAACAGTGCCGGGTCTCAAGAGTAGTGATAACGCAGCATGAATACAAGGTGACGTGGTGCTTTGGGGATCCGTGCTGCAGTGTTGGGTGGCGGAGGGGCGTGATAAGATAATCCCAGAGGTGCATGGTTGTCATTGTTCTTCAGATGAATTCTCTGTTCAGGACATGTATGCGTATAAATGTAATACACGAATAATAAGTGTTTAAGTGTAATATACGAATAATACACTTAACGTTCAGTGGTCTCTCGCAGTTCACCAAACTGTAGCCTAACAATCTGATTTACTAGGGATGTATATCATTAATATTCGGAGGCAACCGTTCATTTCAGAGTAAGGCAAAAGAGCAAACCGCAGGCATGTTGGTCCTTACGATGTTGTGTGGTGATAGCTTTGATAAGCAAAAGATGTAGGATAGTAAAAGTGGTCTCACCAGCAGATGAAAATGTACGAGTCAGGGAATTGTAGCCGATGTGAGAGGCAAGTATACTCTTCGTGGTAGGAAGATGATGCGGATACATGCCTCAGAATAAGTGTTTGGCTGTAAGTAGGAGCGTCGCAAGCTTCACAGGGTTGAATAGGCGAAGTATACATTGTAGGCAGAAATAGTCGAGCCGGCTGCCTGTTGTCTACTGCTGGGCCTCGCTCAGCTTTATTCCGCCTCGCTCTGAGTGGAGGAAGTCATTAGCTCAGCCATTAGATTTTTTTTTATTTAATTTAATTTATTTATTTATTTATTTATTTTATTTTATTATTTTATTTATTTTTTTTTTTTTTCTTCTGTCAGTGAACTTGTTTGCTTGTTGTATTGGAGAGTGGCTTTTAGCGCGCACACGTGTTGAGAATCACGTGCTGGATCCGTTACTGCTGCAGCACCTTCCAGGCGAGAGCTGCTTGGGCGCACGCTGCTTTCGTCTGACTATATATATATATATATATATATATATATATATATATATATATATATATATATATATATATATATATATATATATATATATGAAAAATACCCCCTTGCTGTTTACTGTGATCTTAAAGTGAGTCTGAACAAGTGGGACTGGTCTACTCATTTGAGTTGGCTGCTGCACGACTTGCTGGTGGCAGAACTTGGCCCACGAATGGAGGGTGGTGGTGGTGGTGGTAGTTTCCGTGACCTTGGGCGTCAGACAGGCGCCAGAATGTTGTTTACAGCAGCGGTCCCCTCAGCTCTCCCTGATACACCATAGTGGCAATAATGGGGCGCACAGTGCCAGATGTTGCGTCTTAGTAACCCCGCGTTTGTCTGGGCGGGGCAGTGATTGGCGTTGGTGTCATTTGTAGCGCGCCGAAGGCGTCCCCTGCTCATGCACGAGGTGGGCCACTCCAGATTCAGGCATTGGTCACTGCACGGCAGCGGCCTGCCCACGGATGAATGAAGCCAGGGGTGGCGGGCAAGAGGCAGTGACCCTGCGTTTCCCTCAATATGCGGCCAGTTGAGCTCATTGGGCTTGTTGCCACCACTTTCACTTCTTTTCTTTGAGGTGCTGTGTGTGTGTGTGTGTAAAATAAATAAATAAAAAAAATTATATATATATATATATATATATATATATATATATATATATATATATATATATATATATATATATATATATATATATATATATGTTTATATGCAGTATTATTGAATAAATACAAATGTGGGTATGAGTGCGCATTATTTATTGAATATTCATTAAATATATTAACTAACCATAACTGATAATTGTATGATGTATTGGTTCTGCTTTGATCTGACATTCGACGCTTTCATTCGACATGCTTTTGCAGCAAATTGCATTGTTTTATTGATAAACTAATACCTGCGTGAGTGACAACAAATGCGGCAGTAATTGGTTGAGGCTTCAGCGTTGATAGGGTTTAAAGGCACTTTATATATAGTCACGCATTCTTCCTTCTGATATGTTACAAATGAATTACTAATAATCTAGCAACTGTAGACCTTCATCAGGTAACGCATTGGCTTGCTGTTTGCAAACATGTGTAAAGCGTGTTAACCAGCTGATAATAGTGTGGGTGCAGGCAGCGGCCAGCAGTCGCTCCTGTGCCCGTAGGATGGGGTGGTTCGCGGGTGTGGGACAACGAGTATTCCCACCCCTCCCATTGGCAGGGCTGTCTTGGGCGGGGTGGGGATGCCAAGATAAACATTCTTGGCACAGTGACCCAACGGGACCCAGTAAGCAGCGCCACCATAATCAAACCTTTTCCGTAGTGGAAGTTTCCACTAGGAAAGAGCCTTGTCAGTCCTTGCCAAATACCTTAGTGACGCTGGACAAACAAGTCGTGCATCACGCTAACTGCCACCACTGTACACTGATCCGAGGCGTGGCTGGACACCTGCCAGTCTTGACTTGATGTGCGGAGCTAGGTGGCACAAGAGGGAGTAGGAGGACATTTATGAAGATCTGGAAATGGCATCAAGTTGTAGAATGATAACCGTCACGGTGTTCTTATATCAGGTTAGATAAGGCCATGCAGGTAGGTAATGAGTGTAGTACATGGCACGATCCATGCATAGTTAGAATATTCCTGGCGGAACAGTTGCAGGAAATGAGGTGCGTACAGAGCCTGCTCGGGGATTTAGGAGGGGGAGGAGGAATCTGTATCACTTGTGCCAAGTTTTTTTAGTGGGTGACTGAGTAGGAGGGAGGGAGTCGCACTCATACACGATGTGGCAGCGTGATAGGGCGGGAAAAGAGTAGTGCTACCAACCACGGCCTTGAATACCTGATGCTGCTTTCACGTTTTCATCCCTAAATTATTTCATAAGTAGGTTTAGGTTCTCATCTCGCTTAAAATCCATTAGTCGCCTGTCCGAAAAATGCATTGATTGCCTGTCGTAAAGATGTGCTCCTGTTTTGGCTTTCTGTGAGGCGTAGTAGGTGTCGGGCATTGGCGGCGACGGCAGAACTGTGTGGCCTTGGCCGTGACCAGAGCGACCCCTTGTCACGGAGGCGACCACGATGATGCCTCGCTGCTTCATAACAACAGCAGCAACGTCACCACCAGTCGCGGATAAACAGGCTGACCTGATCGACAAGCAGAGCAACAATAGCAACAACAGTCATTAAGCTGCAGTAGTGAGGATGTCAATTGTTCCGTGGAGATTCGAGTCTCTTCGCGTCTGCGTGAAATCATCGACGTTCAGCCAAAGCAATGCCGGAGTCCATGATGGAGGCGTGCGTCCTGCCCTGACTTGAGTATTAACCACACACACACACACACACACACACACACACACACACACACACACACACACACACACATACACACACACACAGCATAATAATAGGCGTGTACCGCGGACATTTCGGGGTACGTTTGAGAGAGAGAGAGAGAGAGAGAGAGAGAGAGAGAGAGTTACCTTGGTTTTGTCGCATGCTGGACCTACTAGCAAGAATTAGATCAAGGTGGGAGATGTCTCGATAAAAGTGAAGAGGAATTCCATTTGAAGTTTTTCTCTGGGTAGCCGGGTCCGCGCCACCAGGAAGACGAGTGTATTGCGTCTCAGTGATGCCTCGTGAGTGATGAATGCGCTGGTGAATGTAATGCGTCATCCGCCTTCCCGTGTTTTGTCCGTGCTTTGTGTGTGTGACGAGTGTATTGCGTCTCAGTGATGCCTCGTGAGTGATGAATGCGCTGGTGAATGTAATGCGTCATCCGCCTTCCAGTGTTTTGTCCGTGCTGTGTGTGTGTGTGTGTGTGTGTGTGTGTGTGTGTGTGTGTGTGGCCCTGCGACACACTCCGTGGGCACCGTTCTTCCCGGAGTTATTCTGGGCGCAAGTGTGTCACGACTTGGGCGCCGCGCTGCCGCCTCACCTACCAAGTGCGCGTCGGCCACAGGTGTTGGCGAGGTGGAGGAGCAGAGCAGAGACCGAGGAGCGGCGAGCCTGCTGGCCCTTCCCTGCTGCTGATTCTGTAACATTTCCTGCTCACCAGTCGTTCCCTTCCGTCGTCTTGGTCTTCCTCTGCATCTGCTTTTCGTTGATAGTCACAGATGCCAACTCTCCTTTCAATTTCTCGCTTTACTTGCTTATGCTGTTTATGTCCACTGCCTTCGTTCTTCTACCTGCCCATTCCCTCTTAATGTTTCTCTGCATCTACTTTTCTTTAATAGCCACATGCACCAATCCCTGCCTTTCCTTCTAATCTCTCGCTGCTTCTGGTTTTCGTTCCCATCAGTATTCTAGTGTCCCTGGCTCATGTTAATATCCTCATCTTTCGCTCGCTTACCTCACCATTCCATCACTTTCTGTACGGAGCAGAACAGACAAGTCTTCCCTTCTTACTTTGAATCAGCTCACACACACACACACACACACACACACACACACACACACACACACACACACACACACACACACACACACACACACACACACATGGGATCTTGAGAGCTGTCGTCAGCGTACAAGAATCCCCGAGAGAGAGAGAGAGAGAGAGAGAGAGAGAGAGAGAGAGAGAGAGAGAGAGACTAGTAAGAGTTTGATTTGATGAGAACGATTTTCTTCTTCCGTCCATTCTCTCTCTCTCTCTCTCTCTCTCTCTCTCTCTCTCTCTCTCTCTCTCTCTCTCTCTCTCTCTCTCTCTCTCTCTCTCTCTCTCTCTCTCTCTCTCGTTACCTCAGCGGTTATTAGAAAGAGGAAAAGGGGAGAGGAGGACGAAAATTCACTTCATTGACTAACTGATATCCAGAAAGAAATGTTTCGTTTACAAAAGTTGGTCGTAACTTAGCTTTCCCAGCGGCTTTGTGTCAAGATTCATCTTTGTAAATAATTAACCTCATTCAGTACATAAGTAATGAACAATAAAATTTTCTGGAGGTGTTGCATTCTGCGCTCCGTCGATTATCTTGAATTAATTTAACGTTTTACTTTTTTTTTTTCTGGTGAGATTTAGTGCAGGGCTGAAGTGAATACAGACTGGTGGAAATATAATTAAAGAATTGCCTTAACAGAATTTAGATGGTTCATGTCAAGTAACACTAATAAGAAAAAGCTTGTTTCTAAGGCTCAAGTCAAGACAGTTTGAGGTAAAAGATTGTGAAAAAAACGCGTCATTGTTTCTTCATGAAAGATTATGTCGTAGTTAAGTAACATGGAACGTGAGTAATCCTGTTTGTTTCCTAAGGCACATAGGATGTATATACAGTGTTGATTGCAAATAATGCATAGATTTTTTTTTTTAAGGTTCTTACACGTGTGTTTAAAGTGTGTACCTATATCAAGTGTTAAATAACTTGGATTAACTCGCGTCTCGACCTTTATGCACATGTGAGTTAACTGGCAACACAGACTTTCTCATAAATTAGGCAACTGGGATTCTTGAAATTTGTACATGTTTTTACTAACGCTGATTTCAAATATTTAATAACGATAAATTTGCTTTAACTAGCGTTTTGACGTTATATAGACACCAGACTAAGGTGTAGCAAGAATAAGAATATGCAAGTACATTAAGAGCTTCCTATTAATTTATTGAAGAGAAACTAGCTGCTAGTGTAAAATTATAAGAATAAATGACCCGGAAGTGACGCAGCTGGAAAGAATATTGTGTACAAAGCTCTGAAAATTTATTCAAGAGGGACCAGAAAAGTAAGATAATGCCGAAGAATGCAAGGTTATTTTGGTGTGTCACGGAGGGAGGTTCAGGTTCTGGGTTTTATTAGAATATGAGGCGGCTTGTTTCTTGGTAGATTTCTGTGTAGTAAGTTATTAATAGAACTTCAGGTGGTTTGTTTACAGCTTGAGAATGTTAGATATCGAAGACTTTACCCCTTTTCCTGCCTCTCCGTCTCCTCCCCCCACCCCCGACTCCCACCAAAACTCGCTCCAACCTTCCTGTACAACAAAGGAAGAGTCCGGAAATATGGTAGTCAACTGCGTAATAGATTTTTTTGAGTACCAGAAAACGGTGTGTGTGTGTGTGTGTGTGTGTGTGTTACGTAAGCTGTTTAGTAATGCCTAATCACGATAACAGAGGGCAAGGTCACCAAATTGTGTGTAAGAGAGAGAGAGAGAGAGAGAGAGAGAGAGAGAGTTCGCCCAAATGTAATCAAAGGGTCGAGTGATGATAATGATTCAGACTGCCAATAACACTGGTAATCTAACTTCATTCATCTCGGCTCGTTTTTAACTCAGTTTATTAAGGTGCGTTATTATGTTTTTTTTTTTTTTTTTTTTTTTTTTTTTTTTTTTTTTTTATCACTTGGTTTAATAGCTCCTAAAAGAAAATTAAACTATTATTTCTGTTCATGTAATGCAAACCTCTTTCTACGTCTTTGTTTTGGCTTATCTCAGTATTAAATTCTTTGATATGCAGGCGGTCCGGTAACGAAAAAAATTACCATTGATAATATTCATAGCTTTAAGTGGAGGGGAGCCTTTACATAGTGAAAATGATTGACATATCACTTGAAGAATGTACTGTTAACCACGGCAGTCAGTACCCCATTTTACCTACACCATTATATAACGTTGCCAGGACACCCAGTTCCGTGTTTGTCACATAAATTAATACCACCTTCATATGACCCCAGTTTTACGACGCATCATTTCTTGTCTGGTGGTATCGAGCGGCAGGATACCATAACTAAATCCAATCTTAGTCATCTCTGTGAATGCTGCCATCCTATTAGCTAGGTTTACTACGCATCACTTCTTAACCTGTTTCACGCTCACCGTTATGATTTGCACGGCTAGCGGGAAGTCAACTTGTATTGAGCGGCGGCCGGCGGAGGAAGGCAGAGGCAGGCAGGCAGGGGGCGCGAGGCGAGGAGAGGAGAGGTCGGGCTAGAAAAGGAGGTGGGAAGTTGTAGACGGGAATGCGGGGGAGGAGAGATAGGAAAACAATGGTGAGTGAGGGGAGGGAGTAGGAAGAAGACAGGAGGATAGACGAGGTGAGTGGGGTCGTTGTAGGTAAGGATGAAAATAAAGCAGAGCGAGATGTTGAGCAAGTGAGGAAGAAGAGAAGAGAAAGAGGGATAAAGCGCAGAAATAGTGAAGGGAAAGGAAATGAAGATTTGATGTCGGAGAGGAAGAGGCCGACAAGAAGAAAGGACTGAGTGAGCAAGAGAGGAAGTTGAGCAATGAAGTGTGGAGGAAGGTGAAGAAAGAAGAGTTGGAGGATTAGTGAAGAAAGGAAAAAAACGACAAGGCTGGAGGAGAGAGGGAGGGCGGATGAAAGGATAAGAACTGGTGTGGACGAGGGACGAAGAAAGGAAAGAGAGAAGGAAAGACCAAGGCTGCAGGAGAGAGCGAGAGAGAGGGGGGGGGGGAAGGAAGGAAGGGAGTTGGTGTGGAGAGGATGGCAGAAGAGGAGGAGGAGGATGAGGGAACATAGCATCAACCTTGAGTTTCTATCTGAAGGTCATAGACGTGAGCTAAGGAACGGAGACTGCTGCAGGAAGGTCACGTTGTGTGTGTGTGTATGTGTGTGTGTGTGTGTGTGTGTGGGTGGGCAGAGTACACACAGTAAGTAGTAGATTCACGTGGCACTAGTTAGGAACAATGTACTACGTAGTGGCGGTGGCGTGATGGCTGACTGTGGTTTTTGTGGTGGCCGGAGAGGCTATAGTGTACGAATGGCGAGTAATAGCAAGTGGTAGTGAGTTTGATAGTCATGGTTCCCTGTCTTGGTAAAGGCGACGATGATAGTGACAGTTGTGTGTATGATGAGGCCTCAACCAGCGAACCGTGATGTATTTGTTATGGTGACTCGGTGAAAGTGAGGATCAAAGTTGCTCATTTTGGCAGACAGTTGTGTATGGTGAAGCGTTAACCATCTGTGATGCATTTGCCGTATAAGTGAGTGGTAGGGATGGTTGCATGTGGTGATAATCATGACTGCCTATCACTATCTCGGTAAAGGGTATGGTGAAGTGTGATAGCTAACGATGCGTTTGCCAAGTGCATCACGAAAATTGTGTAGTAAAAGGTGTTTGTAACTACCAGGTGATACCATGCTAGTTAAAATAGTAATATTGATGGTGATCAGTACTGATGCTAACAGGATGGTGATCCTAATAACGTATCGTGGTGCATGTGGCGTCGCAGTATCGGTGATAGTGACGTTGGTGTACATACATAGGGTGACTTTTTCTCCCTTCAAGTTGAGAGATTAGATGATGGGAGGAGACGGAGGCAGTAGCTTGATAGTGGAGGAGGAGAGCTTCTTCAGCCTTCGTACAAAACGAGGACCTAAGGAAGGAATGCTTAGAGCCAGAGACTGACTGACTGACTGACTTACGTCCTCAGGCTATGATCACGTGTTAGTTTATGTCGTATCCATGCTTGTCAACAAACCTTCCCCAGTCTCCTCACAGACACCTACTTAACTCCATTCTATTAACTCTTGTTATATTAACCACAACACTGACTGGGTGACTGTGCAGTTTGGTTCATCATTACAGAGCCTAACACCAACCCCTCAATCTCTGGTCTCAGGGATGGACATACCTTCCCTCTCTAGTATATCGTCTTTTTACTTAAATTCGTGTCTCACTTTATCCCCATATCAGCTTGCATCCTCAAGTTTTCCTCTCTCTCTCTCTCTCTCTCTCTCTCTCTCTCTCTCTCTCTCTCTCTCTCTCTCTCTCTCTCTCTCTCTCTCTCTCTCTCTCTCTCTCTCTCTCGTCACCCCTGGTAACACTCAAAACCTCTCAGTCTCACTTCGTTACGTACGTCTCTTCTATAATCATCCCTCTCTTCCCTTAACATATTCAATATTCTTAAGCATACTTTTCTTATCACGTGCTTCTCCCGGCATTAATATTTTATCACACTCCTCTTCCCTTCTGATCTTCCCTCGTGTTCTCTTCATAACTCTACTCTTCCTCTCCTGCCACCTCTTCTCTTCGCATGATCCTCTCGTCTTGTCTATAATCCTAAAGCATCATTGACTCTTCTTCCCTTATGTTCCTTTCATAATTCAGCTTCCCTCTCCTTTTGAATTATTCACATGTGTTTTCAGTCTCGAACATCCTTACCATACCTCGCACGTCGCTTAGCTTTTGACTGGTCGCATTCTCCTTCCTTCCCGTCCGCGTTGCCGCTTCCCGCCTCTCTATATAGCCCGCGGTGTTTACTGGGTACTTCTTGCTTGGTCACGTGGCGCGGTAGTGATAGCTGGTGGTGGCATTAGCGTGTAGGAAGGTCACCGGGGAGAAACTTCAGTGATGTATACTGATGCCTGTGTAACGTCCCTACCTACTGTTTTTTTTTTTTTTTTTTTTTTTTTTTAGGAGATTGTAAGTCCGGTTTTCGCTGCATAACGACGTGTACCCTCTATTTGTATGCAACTTGTCGCCAAAATAGTTTTTTTTTATCAATCCATATCCAAGGTAAACCGGCTTTATTCAGTTTGATTCAGTAGTTTCTGGCTGTTGCTTATAATGTTTACTTTGGCCTTTTGAGTGTTGTGGCTTCTTGGTCCTGATGTACTGGCTTGGTGCAAGTTAACCTAATAATTTTGAGTGACAACTGACAGTAAAAGGATTGATAGTCGTTTTAAAAGCTCCGTTTTATTCATTTTTTGTGCCTAGTTCATTTATAAATTTGGTGTGTGTGGGGGGGGAGGGTCTATCCATAAAATGGTTTCATGTACTCGATTCAGCATACATTTTGTGTAAAGTATATTCAAATGTAATTATTCAAAAATGGTTAGTGAACTAGCTGGTGTGCCACTACTTAAGCCTTAACTCACTCCAGTAGCTGTTTTGATAAATTACGTCAGTCATATTTCCTTGAGCCCGGTGTCTTGGAGGGATCTACTTAAACCGTTGATCATCTCCACTGTTTTCATTAATTACGTCAGTCACATTTCCCCTAGCTCTGGGTCTTAGAGGGATCCTCCTTTTAGAGCCTTAAACTAAGAACATGTGTACTGGCCTTGTATTTGCCTGTATTTTGAAGCACTTCAGCCTTTCAAGGATTTTTCAAAGGCTATAAGCTTAATCAGGTTCCTGCGCGCGTTTTCCAGTCGTTAAAGTGCAGAATCGTAATTAATAAATTTATCACTAGAAACGACACCCTTGGAATAGAGCATGTTGGTAGTAGAGACAAGACGCTGATATGTTTGAGAATATAGTCTCAGATACTTCTCGTAAGCTGGAATAGTTGCCTTCACGAATTGGTGAAATCAACTTTGAATCTGAGTAATTTATTTTGAACAATCATGTATGAATATTTTTAAGCGTAGTTACTGATTCAAGTCAACAACTGGTGACTGCACGAAGTTTAGAAATTCCCAGCTACATTTAAAAGGATTAATCCGGTGACCATAACTTTGTTGTGCTTTCGTGAGTAGGGCCTAGGCAGTGAGGACCGGATGTAACAAGCATATACTTATGACGCGTCTAAATATATCTAGCATCCGGTTTGTCTTATCTATGTTCTGATGCTTTGTCACCACGCTACGGACGTGATGTTGTCATGGAAGTGGTGGTAAGACGTAGTAACAGCAACAGCTACTGGAATTGGAGTCGGTTTTTTAATTTTTTTTATTTATTTATTTATTTATTTATTTTATTATTATTATTTTTTTTTACGAAGGATGTTTGCTGGTTGTAGAGAATTGTTCATTAAATATGTTTAGAAAAATTATAAGGAGCTGAAGCTGGACGAAGTATTAGGAGGAGCGGGAGGAGACTGGAAGTAGTATTAGAAAGAATAAACGGTGGTGATGTTTCATAGTAGTAATAGTATTGTTGTTCATCAGGCACTCTTTGGAAGCAGCTCTGTAGTACTAGTAGCAGTGATAGTTGGAATAGTAGCGGTAGTGGTGGCAGTGGTAGGGCGGTCAGTAGTCACATTCAGTGGCTGCATGAGAGAGCAGACCAACCAAATAGCAGCGGCCAGTCACATGGTGCAATGGTGCGGATGATACAGATACACCGGCCGGCAACTCAACGTCCCCGCTCCGCACCCTGCCTTCATGCCGTCCTGGGGGCCCCTCAAGGTCGTGCTCCTCCTCTAATGCTGACGTCACATATTCCGATATGACGTTCAAGTGAAAGTGGATGACGTTTTGAAATTATTGTTTTTCCTCCTTCGTTGCCAAAATTATGACATTTATGATAACGTCTTGCTTTCATGCGCATTCACACTATTTTGTAAGTTATAGAAGATTGAATGATAGAAAGTGAGGAGCATCGGAGCTAAGGGATGTTTTCAATGTTGTTACATTAGAGATACGTTTTCAGTATTACATTACTAGTATTGGAATTATATTGAAGATAGCTGACGTCCTTTAACACTTCCGCGTCTCGTTTCACAATCCAAGAGATACTGTAACAAGTATTCTGCATCATCAATTGGAGAAGCAGCATGTAAACTCGCCAAGTCATCTCCGTGGCCTTTGTTGATATTGCATACAAGAACCATAGTTTGAATATTAAGACTAGGTGCAGTTTGTTTAGAGAGAGAGAGAGAGAGAGAGAGAGAGAGAGAGAGAGAGAGAGAGAGAGACGCGCAATATTAATGAAGCTCTGGACCACTTAATGATGTAAATAGCTTTAATAGTCTCCTTCCCCGTAGGACTTACTATATGGGATTTAATGGAAGTTGAAATGCAGCCTGAGTTTCCGATGATGGCCTGTGTAATTCTTTTGAACGATTTTGGCCGTGGCAGTTAATCGTCTCTCTCTCTCTCTCTTTCTCTCTCTGCTCAGCCTCCTTTGCATGTGAGAAAACTCCGCACTATGCCGCAGGTGCCAAGTCATTACTATAGTTAAAATGTTTACCGGTAACATTTCCTCATCCCCTCCCAATGTACACTTGCTATAAGCCAATGCACACATGGTGAACTTTAACGTGCAGGGGAGAATTGTATTAAACTCCTATTCAACACAAATGCATCACCCACCTTCCTGTAATCGCTAAGCCATGCCATATATATATATATATATATATTAATCGTATACTTATTACGAACTTAACTTATAGTGGCAAATTGTACTAAACTTATATTCACCACTAATGCGTCACCCACCTCGTACTCACAAAGCCACACCACAAAGTACTCATTCACGCATAGCCTTTGTAAGAAGAGGTGATTCACTATAAGGATATTCAGTCTATCGAACCACCTCGCACAGTAGCCCTCCTCAGACGGCCTTGTAGCTGCGTAGCGGCGTCCCCAGGCTCCCTGGGTACTCGATGACCTTTGTACTCTAAATTGAGGTTGAGGCTGGGGGGAAGGGCAAGGGTAAAGGTCCACCCTGCTAACTTGTCTGTCCAAGCCCCCACGTCTGTGAAATCTTCAAGTCAACCCCATGTGTAGAAGGGAAGTATACAAACTGTTGAAATTAAAGAATTCCTAGATTCGTATCCATTGTTTGGCAGGAGCACACGTCTTCTGGATTACACCGCTACGCTTTCAGAACTTGCATACTGATCGGGTGGTAGGCTTGGATTATGCAGCACGTCATAATTTTGTGATGGGATTTACTGATGTGAAACTTGTCATTTCTGAACGTGTACTTGCTTAATTTATCTTCAGTTTATCCATATACCTTCATCCTTGGTTGATGCAGTGAATGAGAGAAAGGTAAGGTTGGGTAGAGGGGCTGTGGAAACAATGGGACAAATCTGAGCGCAATTTCAAAATGTTTTCTTGCAGGGTCCCGGTCGTGTAGCCTTGAATTGCATGCGTGTTTGTATCCACGGTCTTGATCACGTGCTGGACTCGTGATCCCCCGGCTGTTACCTCCCGGAGAGAGGAGAGCTTGGATTCGAGACCTTTCACATGTCCAGTCCTCGTACTCACTGAGGGCAGTAAATGCTTCCAATAGTAACTTGACCTGGGGTGCGAACCTCCGTCTGTATGACAAGTCTTGGTGACAAGAACTACCGCTGTGTATGCTAAGGAGGGAATGCGACGAAGAGAACAGTGGGCATGCTCAACACTGGCTGATGCCTGGCAACTAACAAGGACATCTGCGGGTAATTTTTTTCACGTTTTCCTTAACACACGGATGTGACAGGTCCTTAACACTACGGAGGTGACGAACTTGCCTGACCTGCGCAAAAGACGTGGTGAAAGTATATTGTCATTGTTTACACTGCGTCTGGATTGTTGCTGCTTGACTGAAAATGGCTTCGCAGAACATCTTGTATTCGAGATACTAATGGTATAATAAGAGAACAACGCAGTTATTTGAAGGTGACATTGTGCCCCGCCATTGTATTGAGCTCCTTGTTTGTTAATTCGAACGAGTTTAGTGTACCACCCAAGGAAAGTAAGCTAAATAATGGCGGTAATGGCGTTTGTGAGTAACGCCATTACCGCGGACCTGTACTTGAAAAGCTGCAACACACACACACAATCTCTCTCTCTCTCTCTCTCTCTCTCTCTCTCTCTCTCTCTCTCTCTCTCTCTCTCTCTCTCTCTCTCTCTCTCTCTCTCTCTCTCTCTCTCTTCATATAACCCACACTATAGCTTACGGGAGACACACATGGTCGCCAGACATGAGGTTGCTTTATGATTCATGAAATGGAGCTGTGAAACATTATTGGCTTTGATTTATAGTTCTGCCTTGGTGATCTGGCTTTAATTCACGGACATTGTTTCAGATGTATTTTTTTTTTAAGCGTCAGCGCTGCCAAGACAAGATGAAAGAAAGGGCTGGCATTCATGAGCGATGGTGAGTGATGAGATAAAATGACATAAGGAGACCCAACATGCCTCCTTCCACGTGAGCGCCATAGAATCACACGTCAGCACTTGTAGGGTGCCCAACACGCCCCTCTCCACGTGGGCGCCATCCATTTAACTCCTCGATACGCTGCATAGACAGGAGAAAGTGGTGGGCTGGGGGGCGTGTGGCCTAGAGACTTGAAAGGTCGTCGGGGGAAAAAAAAATAAGTGACAGGTGTTGTGGATGGCAACACTGTCCAAGGAAAAGGGACGGAAGGCATCTAGCCCCACTCACACGGCCGTCCACGTGACCCTGTGTAAGGGACCTACCCTCCGGTGGCCGGCGGGGAAAGCTGATGGGCCAAGATGGCGTTCCCGTGAAGATTGTAGGGGAATATTTGGGTAAATGAAGTAGATGTGGTGTTTTTTTTATTTTAAACCTTCAATAATTTTGATCGTGGCGTTAATCCTTGACGACAAACTTACTTACTGCCTGTATCCACTTGTTTTTCCTCGAGTACATTCTGATTCTGCCTGGCCGCAAGATCACACATACACGGCTCTATTCCAATACCTGTTCTCTGCTTAGCGAACCGAAGTAACAGAGAGATAGGAGACAAGCCCTAATTGTCTCTCAGCTGCCAAATCCAGGGCCTCTGATAGCACCTAGAACCGTCAGCGTCGCTGACTGCACATCGACCTCATGGTGCTGTTGCTGTTATGATTGTGGTGGAGAATTGTGACGTGCGTGGTATAATAACCTTGTACTTCCTGCACCCACCTCCGTCTCTGCTTAGCGCATAACGTGTTGCTTGGTGAGGAAGGAGGGTTGGTTTGGCATGCGGCAGGTTGATGGTGGTGGCGACTGTTACCCCACTGTTCCCCCCAAGTTCCTTACACCTTGCAGTTCTTGTGTTTTTGTGCCGATATGCAAGTTCATTGTCTCCTGTGTCGAGTTGTTGCATCCTGTTGCGACTCTGTATCCAGTATCCTCCTCCCCTTCCCTCCTTTTACCCTCCAGTTCGCATCTCTCCCTCCCCTCCCTTAACACCCTCGACCTCGTTATAGAGACCCTGCCATCTGTGTATCTGGTTTTCACCGGCTTGTGTCGTTGTGCTGGGGTTGGTGGGGGGCATCATCATTTTTCCCCCGTCTTGAGAGGTGACGGGATGCTTGCCATATCAGTACCGCTGTGTTTTGGCTGATCTTAGTTACTAGGTTTTGCGTGTGAATATATTCTATTTGGATATGACAATCCTGAACATCTGCATGGCGATATAAATTAGTGTTGACCGTGAAAAGTTCAGATGTGGAGTATTTTAAATGTATTGTACACGTCTGGTCTCGGACGCCTCCCTTTAAGGCGGATGACAGGCCTGAATGTACCTGAATGTACGTAAATGGCTAGATGAAAGTTGTCCCACCCTAGTAGTGGCCTTGGGTCAACGTTCTCCTTTATGACCACAGAGGTAGTGCTTGTTGCTGCTGCATGGCTCCCTGTTACGAACCTAACCGGGCATTTATGTATTTGGTTATTGTAGGAAACGTGCCTCAACACGTTGGGTATTACGCTCACCACGGGCGCTACATGTCACTAACTTGACCTATGTTTGCTCGGTGATAAATGCGCCTTGTGAGAATAGTAATGCATTTATACCACCATCCCGGCCACTTACTACCCCAAGTAAGGCGCAGTTAACTCGAGCAGGGAGGGAGAGTGAGAGATGCGAGGGGTCAAGTCCAACAGGAGCAGAGCAAATGGGCCGCTGCGTTGCTGGGTCGTCGGTTGCCGCTATTGATCCCAGTGTAGCGGGCCGCCTGCTGCTGCCTGCCCGTTTCGTCCTTTCTTCGCCTAATGCGCACATCCGTTTAAACGCATATCGGCAGGGAAGCCTCTACTATCTTGGTCCTTAGGGAACACGAGATAACGAGATAAGGGTGGAAGTAATGAAGGCACTTGTAGATTACCAATGTTATCTTAAGGAATTGAGGATTTGTACTATAGAGGTTTTGAAAATTTAAAGGCATGGCAAATCTCTAGACTAGACTGATATAACACTTGAAAGCTACACAAATCCAACCGGAAGCGGTGATTATAAACTATAGGAGCTTCGCAATATGTTACGTTAGATCAGGCGAGCAACCTTTACCACACATCTGCATCGCATAACCCACCAGTTTGTGGCCCCGCTAGTTACCTACTGCTACATTAATAGATGTTGCATACATTGTACATGAAGCAGAGGGATAAGGGAATGCATTGTTAATGTAGTCTTTTTAATTCCTTCACAGGTTTTACTGCCTGCACTGCAACCAATCCCATTTGGTTCATCAAGACACGGCTCCAGCTCGACCATAGTTTATATGGCCGTGGTACCTCGGCTCTGGAATGCATACAGAAGACCTACCGTCAACAGGTGGGTGTGCAGGACCAAGGCTGGGATAGCCCTATTACTATTACAACTTTCTTATTTCTTCCTTATTACAAGTTTTGTGGTTGTGACAAAACATAATTAGAAATAGAAAATCTGTAGTGTTTAGTTAGTTATGCAACCTTTGCTTATCTGGAATCTGATGTGCTTTTTGCCTGTCAGCCAGCTAACCTTTCAGTGTCTCGTCGTATTGCATTTTCCCTCCTGTGCTTGGTTCTGTCGTTTGACTGCCCTCCCATGAGAACCAAAGGCAGGGATGAATATTATGTGCACAGCTGATTACATTACTTTTATGAGCAGCAACATCAGTTGTAATAAACCTTAGCTTACAATGATATGGCTGCAGTAGGTGATGTAGGCAGATTTTTCACCTGTGCCTTAGATATTAATATCAGTAGAGGGAAAGGATATTACCTGTTACAGTTGGGATTGTGTGATTAATATTCCTCTGCACATAACTTTTTGTAGTGATATGCTAAAGCCTATCTGAGAGACACACACACACACACACACACACACACACACACACACACACACACACACACACACACACACACACACACACACACACACACACACAAAAGAAAATATAAAGTGTCATCAGATTCCAGTAATGACAAAAAGTTAGATCCACGCTGATATTCTTTGTCTTGCCTTCTTCCCTACAGTGCTCGGCACACATTGCTTCAGCACAGATCCAAAACACTCATTGGTATATTTCTACATAGCATCTCTGCAGCTGTACAGCCGCTATATACCATGTGATGGTCACGTGATATTTATGCCACATAGTTTTTAAAAATAAGTATGAATAGTCACAAAACCATGACAGTATAATACTGAGCAAGGTAGATGGTTTATAGGACATTGTCTCACCCAAGTCTTGTCTTCCAGGGTATTGGTGGGTTTTACCGAGGAATTACGGCCTCGTACTATGGCATCTCAGAAACGGTGATCCACTTCGTTGTGTATGAATCCATCAAAGCCCAGCTGATGGCATACAGGTAGGTGGGTGGTGCAGTGGTCAGGTCTTCACGGCTTATGTTGAATGCAGGATGGATTAATTATAACAAGGAGTGGACCATATAATGTTTAAAATGACCATTTCAGGCAAGGCAACCCCAATGATCGATCTGCACGAGACTTCCTGGAATTCATGCTTGCTGGTGCAACTTCAAAGACCTTTGCATCCTCTCTCTGCTATCCTCATGGTAAATATACAGTGGCCAAAATACAGTGACTAGCCACAAACACTAGAAATTTTTGGGGAATATTCATGTTTTTTATTTTTTATTTTTTTTTATTTATACAGTTTTATTAATATGGTCAATTCTGTTTTCTGTGAATCAGATTCTTTCCCTTCCACTCAAACTCTGGTGTTCTTCTGAATTAGCACTGTGAAGTGCAGCATATTAGCTAGTAGTATGTACATCACCTAGATTTGCAAGTGCTATAAACAGGATCCAAGTAGAAGTGTAACTTGTGGATATAATTGTATGAAAAATTTAAATTTCGGAATTTATTTTCTCTAACACTAGAGCATTTCTTTGTATGTTAAGGTTTTATTCAAATTGTGTACATTGCAAAAAAGTGTACAGGATTGTAGGCCAGTGGAACGAACAGCTTGGGATTACTTCTTGGCACATGCCCCTCAACCTTCATGAAATTGTTATATTTACCAATTTTTTTTATTTCCAGAAGTCGCAAGAACAAGGATGAGGGAAGAAGGCAGCAGATATCGTGGATTTTGGCAGACTCTTGGGCTTGTTCTGCGTGAAGAAGGCTGGCATGGCCTCTATAGAGGTCTTGCAACGCAGCTGGTGCGACAGATTCCGAACACAGCCATCATGATGGCAACCTATGAGGGCGTTGTCTATGTCCTTACCAGGTAAGTAATGAATGTGTTGGGAAGGCTGGATGGTGAGAAATTGAAATGCCATGAACAACTGTAAAACATTTTGCTCAGACTTTAGTCCTTAATGTATGAAACTAGCCAAACACCCAAAATGCTAGAGTAATAAGGTATCTGTGTGTGTGTGTGTGTGTGTATATATTATATAAATAATTTATTTATTTATTTAGATTTTTTCTTCTGTATATGCTTACAGTTCCTCATTTTCAGGCATTTTGGTGTGGCTGCAAATGAATTCTACGATGATGACTTTGATGATGATGATGACGGGTCTTCACTGTAGGTCCTTCCACAGTGGTGCTAGGGAAAGTCCCATATTCAGGGTTCCTAGATGCAAGGTGTAGATGAGTGTTGCTCAACACGTCTCCCAAGGTTGTAGCGAGCCATTTTACCAAAGTGAACATGTTGCTGATGTTCATGCTATTCAAACTGGTTACTTAATGTAACACAAGGTATTGCGTAGACATTTCATGAATGTATCAATTGCCAGGATCATTGTAAAGAATAATAGAACATTTTTCTCGCTACATATCACTACTCATTCTAAATTCTTACTCTAATTGAAGTCCTGTTTAAGATAGATGAGTTGTAATGGTTTTGTCTTCCACTGCTCTCATGGCTCAGTGTAGAGGTGGTGATGGTGCTAGTGGTGACAGGACCTATCACTGTCCCCTCTCATTAAACATTTGGCTTAATATTTATAGATCTTTGAATTAATGATTTATGTCTCATTACTTTGTGGAATTTTGATATGTACACAACAGTAATTAAAACTTTGATATCTATTTTAGTTAACAAGGTTCTGGAATTTTCAGCAGAATAATAAAATTCTTCATTCATTGGGCTCACACTTTGAAATTGTCAGAATAAGTAAATAAGCAAATGTTGCATTTCATGCTTATTGCAATGGCAAAAAAGTGTTAGTTTTCTCTGTGGTCATGTACATCAGTATTTTGCAGCAAATATCATGTAGGATTGAACTTAGTAATGCAGTACCAATACTGGAGGAGCTTCATAAAAAAAAATAACATGTCAAGATAGGTCATGTGCCTTTACATTAAGACTGTACTGCTATCTAATAGTTGGAAATCTATTACAGCATTTCATGAAATGTAAGTACTATTCATAATTATTAAACATGTTTTTCTTTACCATTGAAATGTTTAAACATGGATCTTTCAAGGTTGTTTTGCATTTATTTATAATTTTTAATTACATTTTCCCATGGGCTCCCGTCATATTTGGAGAGGCAAATAAACTCATCTGTAATTCCTTAGCTGTATCTTCTTAGTGTAGGTTTGAAGCAGTTATACTGCAGAATATTGTGGCTGCTACTATGTACGCATATATTCACACAGTCTGTGCGCTGTTGTGTTCTAGTCGCACACATTTAGACATGTGGCTGTGAGTGTTATTTAAGGTGTGATGGCTTTGAAAACTGCAGGGTGATTTAGTGATAGTAATACAAGAATAACAGTTGCTGATCAGTATTGAGAGGTTTCCCAAATGCCTGGCTTACCATAGTGTTGTCATGAGAGGCATTAATGATGGATGTCTTATTACATATTGATCAGTAACTTTTGTTACCATAGTTGATATTCTTGAACATGTGTATCATAGGTTGTGATGGGTATTTCCAAAAAAATATTGTGCATGTTTGTTTTTAAGATGTTTGTTTCATTGTACTTAAAAAGCTGTGTCAGGTTTCCATCTTTGTTGACCAGTCATACTAAATTTCTTTAAGTGTTGTGGCACAAAAATTCAACTGCACTTTTTTATAATTTTTTTTATTCAGTTCCTCTTATTGTTCATTAAATTTGTGTGCTGTTGAGATTAAATGTATATATTATAAATATGTATGTATATGTATGTAGTTAAGAATAAGTTGAAATAGGCAGTTGTCAAAACGGACAGCCTTGCATGTACATATTAAACATTAGTGAGGGAATTTCTGGGTAATGTATGGAAAGCCAGACTAAGGGAAAACATTGAATAGAAATAGTATTGATACAGGCGTCTGACAAAGCATATTTTCTAAACACTGTCTAAAAATCTGCCATGTGAGAAAGTGATATACAGTTTACCTTCTTATTGCTGTACAAAAGCTTAATTACATTTAACTGCCAAGCCTACCTAAATACACATTAGTGTGTATGTATATGGAATCTAGTTCACTGTGGCCACTGAAATGTTCTTGATAAGAGGACACTCAGTAATCAGTAGGATTCTCATCTTCCTCTCCTTTCAGAAAGGAAAAAGCTTGCTTCATTTATTTTGTCTTCCTTGGAACATTTGTTGCTCAACCTGTTTGTCTGATTCAATTACTTTGATAAATTTATTGAATTTTGTTGTCTCAAAGGCAATACAAGTTCGTCCTCAAAAGATAACCAGAATCTACTTTTCATTAATGGCCATCAGAAGCCAAAGTTTCTTGCCGTCTGAGCCATCTGAATAAATGGGAGACGTTTTATCCCTTGAAGTAATCAGGTAATGGAAATTTCTCCTAAGGGCAAGTGAAGCTAATGTTTGCCTTCGCTTTTGAGGGGATGCTTCTCTAATGCACAGACGAATGCATCTTGTAAAGGTGTACAGACTCTTAGAGGAGAGCATGAATCATGGTGTTATTTGAGGATTCCATGCAATAGCAACCCGTGGCCCAGCATTTGGCATCACAAAGTAGCTTGTCAAGCAGATTGCGTGAATTTATTTGTTGTAGATTCGTACTGTCTCATTATTACAGAGAAATGGAATTGCAAGATTTCACACATGTCATGAGTGTAATGGATGCAGCTTTTGTGGTGGTGGTGGTAATGAGGATGATTTCTTAGATTATGTGAAACTTGTCATTGACTGTCTGTTCAAAAGGGATGTTAACTTTTATGAGTAATAGTTCAGTGGTTTAGTGTCTGCAGCTAAAAAGAAAATGCCATATCAGGTAGTCAGCTTTGTTAATGAAGTCCTAGATTTAATGTGACAAACTGGTGAATATTCCATCAGTTAACTAGGCATCATTTAAAATACTATGAATTAGCTACTAAGAAGAGCCATAGCTAACTATCTATAGCTTTTCACTTCAGCCAACATTAACATATTCAAGACTTGTATCATTTCCTATCTAGGTAGTTTTTTAATGATACAATACTCATATTTTCAGTGTTTACGTAAATTATTTATTCAGGCAGTTATTATGAAAAGTGTGCTGCAGAGGACTATCCTCTGTTTTGCTCAATAGAAGTTACTTAGTGTATTTGTTTTAGATATGTCAGTTGTCTTTATATGTCCAGAGCTCACTGTCCATAAGTCTGCTTGATGAGCTGTAGCATCTTCAATAATTGGGATTTGGCAAGGTATGTAATTTAATCAAAGTTTTGAAAACCCAATGTGGTATATGCACTGTTTGCATATCTTGTGTGGAGAAGTTAATCCCTCCCTCCACAACCTTTTTGTTTGCAGTTAATATTGCATTTCTTGCAAAATTGTGAAAGTGATGCCAGGATGCAACAGCTTATAACAAATTAATAGTGCATATTTCAGCCTTAAACTGATCCTAAACAAGAGGCCTTTTATTTTTTTATTACAAACACTAGAGAAGTTAATCTAGGTAATTCTTGACAATAACCTGATTGATTGTAATGCTACTTTAGCAATGAACCATCAAGTATAAGTGATATTAACAAAATTTACTTGGAGAATTGGTTCTGCTTAGCCACACAGGTGGTCTGTTCCCTTAAGTGTATTGGTCTTCTTGACTCAAGTGATGCTCATCTTTAGTCAAGGTCAAATGAGAAATGCAGCAAAATTGTTGGTAATTTGTATGCAATAAAGTCTCATTGCTGCAGGTGCCATGTTGCTGTATGATACAAAACTTGGTGGATGTCAGTTCGTCTCTCTCTCTCTCTCTCTCTCTCTCTCTCTCTCTCTCTCTCTCTCTCTCTCTCTCTCTCTCTCTCTCTCTCTCTCTCTCTCTCTCTCTCTCTCTCTCTCTCTCTCTCTCTCTCTCTCTCTCTCTCTCTCTCTCTCTCTCTCTCTCTCTCTCTCTCTCTCTCTCTCTCTCCTTCCATTTGCATGTTACAACATTCACTGTACTGTACAGTGAAAGTGCGTGCACTCCTGTAATTCAGAGTGTAACTTGCATGATGGCTCTTGACATGAAGTGTTTTTATCATTTTGTTACTTTTATCAACCTGTAACTGAGTGTTGTTATCCCAAATCTTTATTCCCTTTTAATGCAAAATTCTGTTTAAAATTTTTTGTATTTGTCAGAGGTAAGTTTTGTCGCATTGGTTTGGTTGGTATCCATCCCTTTTAATGCAAAATTCTGTTTAAAATTTTTTGTATTTGTCAGAGGTAAGTTTTGGTTGGTATCCAGTATTTACTGCTTTCAAGTGTTGTGTTCAGTTTAATGCTTTGTTTTTACTGGGCTGAAGGAGCAGTGAGCTGGGCACTACTATTGTCAGATATATATATATATCTATATATATATATATATATATATAATCAAATTTGTACCTGAATTTTTTTTTAGTGTTATGCAAACAACTTTGTAGATAGATGGTTATATATTTGTTGATATTTAGCTTTGTAAACAAACTACATTAAATAAATCAAGGATAAATTTTGAGATGTCTTGTATTGTTCCTCTCATAGTTGAAACCTTTTAAACTCTTTAATTTTGGGAAGACTGCTTAAGATCCTTGGGATTTATATCAATACTTGTATACCAGACTGACTTCCTCCCTGAAGGAGAGGAGTGCATAGATGTCTGCAAGCCTTCACCTATACAATAAATTTTGCAAGTAATAGTGCAAAGGAAACAAGACCATCTATTTATTTATTTTGTATTTATTTTTTTCTGGGAAACAAAGTAACTGGATAAAAAATGTAACTTTAAAACAATTGTGTGGACTATGGTCATGGTATGGTGCCACTATGGGCTTCCATTGGGGCTGTACTTGTATTGTGCCAAGGTGCATACCTAAGTCTTAAATCTGAATTTGATGATAGAGAAGACAGTACAGTACTGCGAGGCATCTATGAGCCCACCAGTAACTAAGGAAATGTTGAGTAAAGATGTAGCATTAATTTTTTTTGAGATCTAAACCTTCATAATTCTTTGCTGTAAGTGAACTGAAGGTTACTTTCTGCAGCTTTCTCCAACCAGATGCTGTATGAATATTTGTGGACTTTGGCAGAGTACTAGTCTCTCCTACAAATTTACGCAAAGTATACAGAATGTTTGTATAAATAACTCCACCCTAAATAAGAAATTATGTATGACTCCAGTTTTGATCAGATAGTTGGCAGAATGCACACCTTAACACCTATGTATATGATGTTCTGCAAACATGAATGGTGAACCCAATATTACTTAGTACCGTGTATCTAAGCACTTGATGCGCCTCGAAAGACGAAGGTTTAGATGTGACAACAGCTAGAGGAAGACGGACTACTTTTAATCAGTGAGGAAAGGTCATGTGAAAATAATACAGAAGAATGGGGAAAGTTGAGCAGAACACCAATGAAAGTAAGCAGCAAATCTTTCTTTGTAGAAAGAGGTACAAGGTTCCGAAACCCAGCGCAGAATTTCAAAGAAATGAAGGACTGAAGCATGGTAGGTTTAGTATTATATCCATTGTTATAGACCAGTGGTTCTCAGCCTTGTTTGCCCCATGCACTCCTTTCACTATATGTCAGAATGTCATCCCCCCCCCCACTCCTTTCCATGATTGTCTGCATCAAAAAGTGCACTCCAAATAATGTGCATATAATAGTGAAAATCCTTGTGTTGAACGGTTTGATAGGCTGCTTGCACCAGATAACCGATGCATACTGAATTTTATGCCACCCTGAGGAGCTCAAAGACAATAAAAAGATAAACATTCTAACAGGTTGAGTCTGCCAATCAATGGTCCCAATTCCCCTTACCCTCTGGGGGGGGGGAATTCTCTCTCTCTCTCTCTCTCTCTCTCTCTCTCTCTCTCTCTCTCTCTCTCTCTCTCTCTCTCTCTCTCTCTCGCAAGATCATAAAACATCAATTTAAAGCACACAGGAGAGGATGTGCATGTGTACACAGAAGCAAAAGAAAACTAGGAAATTGTTGGCGGATTAAAGCTAGAAAAGAAAGAAAATCAAACCAAATAAGAATAAGACTGCAGAAACCCACTTGACCTTTCTCAAAAAGGGAGCTAATCAAGGAGGAATCAGATTATTTAACAGCCTCGAGATCCTATAAGGAAAGTAAAATAGGCCTCGTTTGTGTTATATATATACATGTTTAGTCAATAATGTCTCTGTTTATATGATTTTTTGAAATATTTTTTTTAGGAACGATAAATTATAGAGAACAATAATATAGATTAATAAATTCAAGTATATCATATCAAAATTTATAACAATATAATCTTTAAGATGTAAACTTATTGTTTAATGATCACATGAAAGATAGATTAGCTATAAAATAAGAAAAGTATATGAGGGACTATGTATGTATATAAAATATCACCATATACCCAGCATCATTTATATATAACAGTTTTATTTCTAGAAAAAAATAGAGAATAAAATTAAACATAATATTACTAAGGCTTAAAAGTCCATGAAAACTTAAATTTCTAAAAGTAATTTCACAAAAGAACCATCCTACCAGTCCTTCCTTCCGCTCCCCACCATACCGCAGTGTGAGTGTTTGCCCCGACTCATATTCAGCATTAGTTATCTGTGTCATCTTATAGTATATAACCTCCCAAGGGGCGTGGTATTAGTTGTGGTGGTCTCCTCAGGTAGGCTTGTGGTTATAAATGCGACTGGCCGCATTGGTTAGGAGAAATGAGGCCAATAGTTATGGTGACTGATGTAAACAAACCCTCTCAGGTGATGTGGGTTAACTATATTCCTGCTTACTGTGATATTTCATGGCCACGACTAATTTTTTTTCACTATTCAGAAGTCATGTTTTGTGATGAATTACCTCTTACAATACACAGGTGGCATATGGAAGGGTTGTAAGGTAACTGAAACTATTGGTGCTGCTCGTGTTTTTGGTATACTTTGGTATTGAGTGTTCTCGTGTTTCTTTGCCTTGGTCGCTACGGTTGTGTTGGTGATTCCCCGCTCTTGCTTGGTGGTGCAGTGTGGTGATGTGTGGGTGTGGGGACGAGGTGGTGGTGGTGTCAACCCGGAGGACTAGCCGGGTGTAGGGGTGTTATGCAGTGTAGGGGGTTTACTGTGTAGTGTACGGATATTTAAGTATTTATTAAATGTAACGGTATATGTTGAGGATTATATGGGTATTTCTTGTAATATCTTGTACGTATAGGGTTATTTGTTTGGGTAGGCAAGCTTAGGCTAGGTTGCATCCTCGTACCTGAATGCCGGCCAACTCAGCCCATGACCAAGGCTGATTGCAAACCACTGCATGCATAGCTACTTGGCCCATTGCATGTTCAACACAGAGAAGCACTTGCCAGAAATTACAATATAATTTAATCTATTCCCTTCAAGCACACAATGCATATTTACACAGTACAGTAAACATTGTGCTCCTCCCAGAGCTTAACAAGTTGACCACTATGTTTTATGTGTTTGATATGTTGTCTTCTCTGTTCCTTCCCACCTGAGAGGAGACGCACGTGCAGAATTACTAGTTTGGCCTCATCACTGAGTAATGTTATGAGCAAGTTATGCCGACCTTCCAAACTGTTATTTGTATGGATGCTTCTACCTAATACACACCATACACTGGGAGACCAAATGGCAGAATGTATCCAGGTCTTTTTTTATGTGGTTTTGAAGACTTGTGAGGGTCAGAAAGCTGTTTGCTTTTCTGTCAAGTCTTATGAAGAGTTCTTCAGTATGGTCTGCAGGAGCATAAGGCAATGCCAGGACGTTCCTGAGATATTCATGCATTCCAACATCATTTGTGTAAGCTACTCGTAGGCCTAATTCTTAATTTTTCCGCCACACTGCCTGCCCCCAAAGAAAGCTGCGTCCTTAAATAATAACATCTGACAGGATTTTGGGAATCGCATTCCAAGTGCTTGCCTCAAAATCATTAGTAATTTCCTTTACTTTCAATTCCCCACTAAGATTTTGTCTTTGTAAAATCCTTTTTTGTAATCTACGTCTTTTCCCAGGCATGAGTACAAACAGCACTGGTATTTGTTTCAAATTCTTAATTCTTTGTACAAATGTATGAACACTGAAAAAGTTGAGTTAGGGGGTGTTAGACCATTTTATAAGTTACATCAGCATACCAGTGTTTGGCCTTGCTTAGTAGGGATAGTTGTTGTTCTGTCACAAATAGCAGATGTCTGCCACCAACAGAAATGTCATACCTCGGTAAATTTTTCATGTGATGTCTACATTACTATAGTGTTTTAACTCCTGGAAGAACGTTTGGGCATTGGCCAAATAGGGGAACTCCCTGCGCTGCATTGCCATGCCCCTCCAATTATTGGTTTAACATCTTGGTGGAAAGAACAGGCAACCATCCATCCTCATAGCTGTGGTAGTTCACTGTTGCTGTCAGCCTTAGAGTCTTTCAGGAGAGTGTGCTGGTCTGGAGCATAGTGAGAGGCTGGCCTACTGTATGCTGTGTAGCTTGGGAGGTTCATCTGGCAGAGACTACAGGAAGTTGTCAAGTTTGCTGATGCTTTCTTCTTATGACATAACATATTTGTCGTTCTGTGCCATCAATGTTGGTTTTCCACATATTACTCCGAGGGTTGTCTCTCCCTCCCTCACACTTCACACCAGACGATTTCTTCTACTTAATGTTGCACAAGGAGGTTCACTTAATCTTCATCTGTCCTCAAGTTCCTGTGAGTTAGGATTGTGACTCCTGGTGCATTGTGCTTCTGTCAACTGTCAACTGCCAACTGGACTAGGAAGAGCAGTGGGCCAAGGACTCGGGGAGGCTATAATTTCCAGGGGCACAACTTCCCTTGGTCACTCAAATATTAATCAAAATTACCTGATGTAGATGGGGCCTCTCCTCCCCTTTATCTCTTGGAGGATTTCTGCATTCACTGGACAACAATGATGTAACATTGCAGTAATGACAACAATGATGTACCATTGTAGTAATGTTTATCACATTTTAATACCCTGTAACACACAGAACTACAGTTTTACCAATCACTTGCAGCTGATTTTTCTTGGGAATAACTTAACGCAGGGGAATGTAGAGGTTCATTTATGGTCTGTCTTTGAATAGTACATTTGTTATAGTCTCTACTCTTGATACAGTGAAGAAAGCATGTAGTACATGTAACATGGGAAGTTAACAACAGTTTATCATTGCAGCATGGTGAAGGTCTACAAACCAGGCCGGGTGGTGATCTTGCTGACTGGCAAGCAGGCTGGCAAGAAAGCCATTGTCATCAAGAGTAATGATGAGGGCACACAGGACCGCCCCTATGAGCACGGCCTGGTGGCAGGCATTGAGCGCTACCCTCGCAAGGTGACCAAGAGCATGAGCAAGAAGAAGATTGCGCGCCGCTCTAAGATCAAGCCATTTGTCAGGGTAAGGCTGCTTGCTTGGTTGTTTGTGGTGATTAAAATATATAGAGGCCAGAAATAAAGGTGATTGTACTTTATGATTAATCTCTAGGAGTGTTGAAAGTAGGTGTCCTGAAATAGTATTTGTAATTAGTCAGATTGCATCAAGACTATGCAGTGCACCTTTGGTCCCCTTATTATGGAGGACATATGGGTTATGACAGGAGATTGAAGCTTTTAAATTTATACTTGAGTAGATTAATAAGGGATCTTCTGATGGAGGTATTTAAGTAACATAAGATAACAATTTTAGAATTAGCAATTAGGACAGGACTTGGAATAGCAAGTTTAGGCTTTTACAAAATTAGAGATTGGAAGAAAATGTTTCTCAAATAGGGTGGTATATGACTGGAATAGATAAATTAATCAAGTTATTGGTGTTCAATCAATACATAGCTTTAAAAGGATACTACATAGATGACTTGATTAGAAAGACAGAAGGACCAGTAGCTTTGTGGGAATAATATCAACATGTACTACAGTAAAGGGAGACAATAGTCACAGTTTGTGTACCTGCCCTACCTGCCCTATCTTTAAGTCTTTAAATAGTATTTTTCATATTATTAAAGTTGTTTTTTGTTTAACAGATCGTGAATTTGAAGCACGTGATGCCCACCCGTTATACTGCAACTGACATTGTCTTTGACAAAGTAGAGATCAACAAGGAGATCTTGAAGGATCCTGCCCGTAGGAAGAAGGCGCGCAGGATGGTCAAGGCCAAACTAGAAGAAAGGTGTGTGTATTACATAAAACTGTTCACTGAAATTTATTAATAGTATTTCATCTGGCATTTCATCTGTTAACTGAAATTTCTTGTGTTTCATCAATTTATGAAGCCAACTTTCCCAACACAATGACATTACTGACTCCATATATTTCAATGCTTGTACTCCCTCCCTACATACATACACCAGTCTTCTCATTCTGTTCTCAGTTATCCTTTCCTACATACTCATCTCATTTCGTTCTCACTTATCTCATACTCTTGTGTTCAATCCTCCCTTTCACTGGCAGTTTTTACTTTGCATCCATCATAATCATACCAAAGTTGCTATAATTTTGCCACTAGGTAGACCTGTAACATTATTATACGTGCAAATAGAATGTTGTACTAGTAAATAATGATTTTGGTCCGTATATTTGGAGATGTCAGATTCAAGAGCCCAGTCTTCAGATTGCTAAATTACTATGCTGGACTTGGTGTGATGTAGTAGTCTTTTTTTTTTTGTGTGTGTGTGTGTGTGTGGTTTGATTCTCCTAGGATGCTGTGATTGATTTAATCATTTTTTTCTTTGACTAATCTATTTTAACAGAAGTATCTTTGTTTTGTGTGTTGGGTTTATCAAAACACTTAGTTTTCATCATTTATTAGTTAAATAAGGATCCTTTTGCATAACTTTAGGCAAGAAACCAGTATAGATAGACAATTTACCACTAGTACTTGAAGTAATGATTTATTCTGTTGTGAATTTCTTATTCAGTTGACTTTTCCAAGTTATGAAACTATACAGTATCTTTGAAACAATTGGTATGAGATGTAATAATTTACCAGTAAGCAGTAGCTGAGCAAAGACAGGAACCTTGGTTACTGAACGTCCTTTTTTAAACAAATCGGTTTTCGAATAAAATTTTGAACTCCTTATCACTTGTGGTATTACAATTCAGTTCTAGAACAAAGTTAAATACTAAGACAGCAAAAGCTACTGTTTACTAATTTGTAGTTTCTATAAATATTTACTTCATTTTTATATATACAGTGTAAGACAGTAGTAATTCAATCTTTGAAAAAGCTAAATGTGATCCTGTTGAAAACAGTTTTTGGTGTTCAGGAGTAATCCCAAGCCACTTGTGGCTCTCTCGATGACCTCCAACGCCATCACTATTGGACACCTCCATTTTTCCAATAGCTTTTTTTCTGCAGCAATATGTCAAATTGTTATGAACACCATTTTAGTATTCATAACTGTCTCCCTCTTTAAGGCTTCCCTCACCATCTAAACAGTATCTTTTGATGGGTTCATTGTCTCTAAGTTCATTTAATACATCCTTTCTAGATAAATAATTTGCGAGTTGGAGATGTGAAGCTGCCATCTTGGCTGTAGGAGCATCTGCCATAAACTGCTGAGACAGGGTAGACTGATGTCTGGGAATGGATTAATCTGTTTTCTATTGATTCCTTTGGGGAAGTTAGTTTCGGATTTTGAATGGTATTCAGGAATGAATTCAGGAATGAATTAAGTTCTAGAACTGAGGTTCCACAATGTATGAGTAATAATACTGTAAAAAAAAAAAGCTGTGTAGCATATCAGAGCTGGTGATCAGTCGGTAATTAATTACTTGTAAGCACACATCATTGTCTGCAAAGTTAATCCACTGTCTGGGTAAGAGTTTCTGACAAACTGGACAGATCATGAACCTTGCCTCTCCTCTCCCACTTGTTGCTTGTTCCTAAATTCCACATGGCCATTGACAGTACTGGTTTATGGCCTTACTTTCCTCATCTATTGGTTGTAATTTACATTTCTAACACCAACTGTTTCAAAAGATATACGTTACTGTAATGTTCCATAACTTTAGGAAATCACATGAATATAATTTCATTAAATACATTCATCAAAATATATCTGCAGCTACACACCACAGATCTCGGTACCCTACCTGCTGCTTCCTCAACATGTTGAAATTCCAGGCTACAGCAGGTCCAATTGGTTGGTGGTGTGATGCACTACAAGGGGTTTCCTTTATCCTGCAAAATATTTATCTCATAAAGGGAGTTGTCACCACTGTTTTTGAAGATGCTTGTCAAAATTGATCAGTGGCTACATTGTGAGACATGGCTTCTTTAATGTAGTGACAGGACATAAGCCCTGGTCTACTGGAGTTATTCTTATTTACACCATGGCTGGTGCTAAGCAAAACAGTGTAAGATGAGTAGTGTTTGAATTACAGTGCGTTTCTTGTTGGTTGAAATAGTTCTATGCAACTTGCATCTTTAATGAGGGATGAAGCTAAGTTACCTATATTTATCATCTACAGCCTGTGGAGGCTTGTTGGTAATTTTAGTGCCAGGCTCATCACTTGAAATGGCTGCATACCATTATTGGTTTCAACTGATACATCACATATCTTCACGATATGATTTGCACAAACCAGTGCATAGATGAGTGATCTGCCATCCTGTATTTACATCCTGTCACTACTGCTCACTTTTAATATTGTTAAACACTAAGGAAAGCTTAATAATTTATAAATGTTTATTGTCAAATACTAAAAAGCTCAAATTATATTTACCCATTGACAAGGGAGTTCTCTGATTGGTAAATGTGGAACAGTAGAGCATCACACGGCCAACTTGTCGACTTCTGCTGCAAGATCAAATAACAGAATAATCATCTAAGCTAGGCTCATCCCTCACATATATATTATTTGCTTACACTTTAGTTTAATTGATTTTTAGCTGTTAATATTGTGCAGTGTATTATAACCAATTTATTTTTGATAAAGAGGATAACGTTTATATTTATTTTTCAGGTACAAGTCTGGTAAGAACAGGTGGCTTTTCCAAAAGCTTCGCTTCTAAATAAAACACGGATTAGTACTTGTTTTTTTTTTATTCTTTCCAGCAATGTTGATTAGCTTGCTTGGGTTTGAAACTAAAATGTTGAGATTATTTGTACTAGTTTCTTCCATGTTAGCTGGGAACAGGTAGTGTGAGTTGTGATCTCATGATATTGTAGTAATAGCTTGCAAGAACTTGCATCAAATTTTAGCTTCAATGACAGATATATGGAAGAGACCTACAAGCAGTCATGGAAACAATCTATCTGACTATCCAAACTCCAGAAACTATCTACATGTGCTACAGGCCCTACAGAATTCAGGAAAGCAGATTCAAGTAATAGGCACAAGCATCTAGTTCCTATGTTATGTGGATTTAGACTTTTCCTTTATATTACTGATGACCATTATTAAATTTAGTTATTTATTCAAAATGGAAAGCAAATTTATCTACTTTTAGGTGTTACGCTATGGCGATGACCGCTTACCTTTAAAGGGTTCTATCTTGTCTGATGGAATAGCCACCCATGTTCTTCCTATGGGTGCCACACAATATTTACGTGCCATCTGCAACTCCATAAATGCCTCGTTAATTTATCAGGACTGAAAATAATCTTAAAACATACCAGGACTGAAAATAATCTTAAAACATACCAGGACTGAAAATAATCTTAAAGCATACCAGGACTGAAAATAATCTTAAAACATACCATGTGGTCAGGAGAACTTAATATCATTCATCTGGCTTCCATCTCTTGGGAGTTCTTTGAAATTGAGCTGCTATGTTGACCACATGATAAATGAACTCCATGTTTGACTCCTTTCTCCATGAACAATTAGTGTAGGAGTCCCTTTGGTTTCCTCCATCTAGAGATGCATCTTGCAACCTGAAAAAAAACAAAACTTTGTAGAAAGCCAAAACCAAAACTTGAGTCTATTTGCAGTATGGTATCAATGTTCTAGAACTGACCACTGAATGACATTCTAGAAACTGATATGTAGAAGCAGGGGTAAAACAATGTCCTTGAAATGCAGTGATTACAATATGACACTTTTTGGCAATATTTGAGACTAAATGCCTAGTTTTATTATTCAATAGGTACAGGTATTAAAGAGTAACCATTATGTGTCAACTGCAGTAATATAAACATGGTAAGTGCATAATATGCAAGAATTTGGCACGGAGGCAGAAAGAGCGCAGCAGGTTCTGGGGTCTCCACAAAGACAGGTGACGCTAACAAAGAATAACGATGTTGGATCGAAATATGCTAGTTTACTCTGCCTGAATAAGTTTATGGGAGCTTACCCGAAAGACACGGAAATAGTGAAGGTGAGGTTCATCAGTAGCAAGGAACACTTACCACATGGGGAAAGGTGTGTATCACCATGTTACGAATTCATATGGTAGTACATGGTGGAGTAAACATTATATACAACCTTTGTAGACCCTGGAAATAAAAAAATAAATAAAAAAATAAATAAAAAAGGACTGCTATTAATATTTATGCATTTTCTAGGGAGGCAAACATGTATAGGTGGAAGAAAA
>NC_087177.1:9195000-9245000 GCF_035594125.1 Scylla paramamosain
TAGTTCCCGCCAGTCTTTTTTTTTTTTTTTTTTTCAGGCTTATTTCCTCCTGTCATGACTGTCGGTCATCCCGCGTTACACTCCCACTCTTGGCAGTGAGGGTGCTGTCAGTATTATATAACATACGTGAAAATTGACACTGATTCTTGGGACCGTATTCTGAAACGCTTTGCTCTCTCACCACGACTATTTTCAAAGGCCACAGATATAATCAGCTGGGTTCTCAAGAGTGTTTCTCCTGTTATAGTAATATGGAAGTCTTATTCATCTGTAACTAGAAACATAAATACATCCTTATAAACCTGCATAACTTCAACTAGAGCCTTTTGAAAGTGGTAGAGGTGCGCGAAGAAGAGCTTTAGAATATGGTCCTTAATGGCCAAGAAAACAGAGTCAAGTTGTGCCGTGTCAGTGTTATTCAGTATGGCTCAGGTAGGTCCCCTAGAGGTTGGTGTCAGACGCGATGCCGTAGCTGACGGCAGGCGGGGATGACGAGACTGACGTACTATTTAGCAAGGTATCCACAAATTGATGTATAATATAAATAATGACTACTAGTATTCTTCGCATTATTATGAAGCAGGTGAAGGACTGTGTGAAGCTGCGATGGCTGTCGCTCGGATTATTTTCAACAGAGCTACATTTCCCCTTTAGACCCTTATCGCGGCTAAGCGCATGACCTGCCCGGGTAACTGGATGAAGTTCGAAAATCTTTGCGTGTGGCCGAGCAATTCATCAATGACGAACTGGGAGGCTATTGAAGAATGCAAAAAAAGAGGGGCTGACCTCCTTTTTATCAACAATTCTGAAGAGAACTATTTTTTGGCGGGTGAGTGATAGCAAGCCACTCACCATAGCGAGTTATGGCTTGACATTCTCTCTCTCTCTCTTGGCGTCTATACAGGTGCTTCATATTTCGTATTTTTATAGCGCCAATGCTTAATGACTGAACATTGTCTGAACATTATCAAAACACAACTGCCCCAGGTATTCTGTTCGTCATGAGGATGGACACAGTGTGGTTAGGCCTCAATGACCTACGGCTGGATCACGTCTACGAGTGGGAGGGCAAGGAGAAACTCACCTACACCAAGTAAGGCCTGCCAGTGTTCTTATTACACAATGGCACAGTTGAATAGAAAAAAAAAATTCATATTCCGATCACAATCTGCCGTGTCTTTCCCAAATCTTTTAATTAACACTGAATAACTTTTAAGCCTTTGGAATCTGCGGCACCACAATTTTCTGAGCCGTGATAATACATTATTCTGTTCTCACATAATTCAGTAAAACTCCCTTCGCAAGAATGTAACAATGTAAGTTTCGTATATCGCCACGCATCCATTTACCTCCAGTCACAATACAATCGTCCACTTCCATGACGTGAATGGTAATCTAATCACTCCTGCCTGGGCCACAGTTTCTTCAAAGGGGAACCCTACGACCGCAAACGACACCCCGAGGATTGCGTGGCGATGAACAAGGAATTGGGCTACAAGTGGAGCTCCGAGTACTGTTTCGATTACAAGCTGTGAGTAATGTGCGCTGATGCGCGGCCCTTGTCGTGCACCGCATCAAGACAGTCTGTCTGAATTGTTTTGACTATTTGATGAAACCAACACTCTTGCCTCCAGGGAATGAGTTAAAGATTCTCCAAACTTATTGCCATGAGCTGTAGGACTTTGACTACTGGAATGATTTCGTTGAGAGAGAGAGAGAGAGAGAGAGAGAGAGAGAGAGAGAGAGAGAGAGAGAGAGAGAGAGAGAGGGGATGTCGCTAAAGCTGTTATTGCATTTGTTTTCAGATTCGTGTGCCGCAAGAGGCTGTCCTAGAGAGTGGAGGTTGGGGTCCTCACGCAACACACAACTCTTCTCTCTAGACTTGTGGCTTGAATTTTTCCCTCCTCCAGTGGGTTTCTGATTTTTCCCTGATGTTCTCTGTGGCCTCCATCATATGTAAAGTCTTATACGTTCCATCACTAGTATTCAAGATTGATATAACGATGCCACACGTTATAAGCAGAGTTGCCACTAAAAACGCTTCCAATTCTGCCCTTAATCATTAACCACTTTGGGACATTTCTACTCGATTTACAACCACCTCCAAACATTATTCTGGCTGGAAATTGCATACTCTGTTTTTTTTTTTTTTTTTTTTTTTTTTATCCCTTCCTTTCTTCTAGGTGCTTATAAAGATTTCATACATCGCTTTTAGTGTTGTGAATTATTGCATATCACAGTGAAAGGGTTAAAACTCCATATCTCTTCTAGATGAATATGCATTTATTGGTTTATGTATTTGTTGCATGCTTTTCTAATTTGATTTTTGCAATGAGTACATCGCCTTCCACTTTGCTTCACCAACGGTCACCAGCACAACCTTCACCACGGCCTTCATATTCACTCTGTTCCTCAGGGGCGTGCTCGGAAAATAGAGTGTTTATATATAACGCCCACGAACAATCTCGCAGCTGCATTCGTTGGTTTAGATATGAAAGATTTAGCCAAACGCATGAATAAAATCAAGCAGTTGTTGTTTTTTTATGATCCTTTACGCTTCTTCCTGAAACTTGCTGCATCATTTCCTCCGTCTTCTGTGGCACAAAGGTAAGATATAAAGATAAGATATAAATGCATGAGTAAAAAAAATAAGTAAATATAAAGAAAAATAAATAAATGAAACATAGCTAACTAGCAAGAACATAAGCGCATAGAGAATACGGGAAGCTGCAAGAAGCCGTCAAGGGTACACATGGCAGTCCCTAGATGAAACATACGTGTATATTTCAACCTGTCATCCTCATCCATAAACTTATCTATCTATCCAACTACCTAACAAACAAACAAACAAACTAAATACCTAAATAAATAAACAATGAACACCACGCCAAGACCTTAATTTCTAAGACATATGACATTACATCACCACCGTCATATACCGCTGGTTAGAATCACGAGAAAGCGCAAACCCTCCAGCTGATAAACTAGCGGGGGTCGAACTCACGACCTTTGGGCAGCGAGCCAATCAGTTCATCAACCGCAAAGCCAGGCGGAACCCTGACAACCTATTTACAGAAACAATTACGTTCCTCCTTTCGTTCCTTTGACTCAGTACGTGAAAATGGTTAAAGATAGGGAATAAGGGTAGTGGTGGTTTATATTCGTACAAGGACTGCCACGTGTAGTCTGATGGCTTCTTGCGGCTTCCCTTGTATTCTTATGGTATAAATCAACTGGTAGGCAGTGCGAGTTTGTAGACGAGACAGAGAGAGAGAGAGAGAGAGAGAGAGAGAGAGAGAGAGAGAGAGTGGAATGATAGTATGAGTCAACACCACACTGCATTACATAGATAAGTAGACTTCAAACCTCCTGGTGAACTGTACCGTGACACAACAAGGGAAGGTTCCAGTGCTGGCCTACCCCCGCCCCCTGCTGACTCCTGAGACAGCGTGGGTGGCAAGACCGGGCATGTCCTGGCCATTACTGTCACTCTTGCTGCTGCCTCCCTCAACATTCGTGGTAAATGCGAAGAAACCCAAAATGACAGCTGGCGCCATCACGCTCTACTTCTCTCTCTCTCTCTCTCTCTCTCTCTCTCTCTCTCTCTCTCTCTCTCTCTCTCTCTCTCTCTCTCTCTCTCTCTCTCTTTTTTAGTTCCTATGTTGTTAATTGAGAGACAACACGGTAGTCATACGGAAATTCAAGTGAGAACTGATATTTGCTCTTAATTGAACTTCTGCCTGACTTCAAAACACCTGCACATCCCTACTTTTACTTTCACATTATAATATACAAGAGTGTATATCTTTCATATTATCATTATCGATACCAGTTTAGTCATAATTTCTTTAAAACACATGTTTCTTTTTCATGCACATCCGTACCTTTACTTACACACTATAATTTCCATGTAGTACATCTTTCATTTGTCAGCCACACTGTAATAATACTATGATTATCAATGCCAGTTTAATAATACATTTTTTTTGTTCGTTGCATCTTGTAATTGACAGGCTTTTCCCATTAACACATCCATATCTTTACTTCCACAATATAATTTCCATGTACATCCTTCATACGTCGTGGCACACTGTAGTTATCATAAGTACCTGTTTAGTAATACTTTTTCAATACAACCTGTAACCTTCAGTCTCTATATCACAAGGGCAATACGCTGCTGTGAGGTAAGTGAGGCTCTTTACTTTGCATGCGAAGGAGTAGGAAGGTCGAGCTTGATATGAAAAAAAAAAGAAAGAAAATAATAATAATAAATAAAATAAATAAGCAAATAAAAGTTTGTGCATATGGTCTAAGGAACATTTATGCATTTACACATAACACTACCATTAATAAAGAAAACGAGTCTATGGCATGTCTTATTTCTGATCAAAGAAAAACAGAAGAATAAAATGAGGGAGGAGACAAGACAGAGGCTGCTCCTGTAAGCTGTGTAAAGAAACAACGTCAGATGGGCGGTGCACGTGGCCAGCGGGGTGGAGAGTAGCACGACTGCTAGAGGAAAGATGAGTGGTAGTGTGGATGGATGGAGACCATGTGGCTCGCCGTGGATGAGGTGGAGTGATGGGGCAGAGGAGGCGTGGAGAGATGGAAGTGATTCTGACAAATGGATGGAGTCTGTACTCGAAGTGGATAGAAAGGTTTAGTGCTGGCGTGGAGGAATATACATCGTGATTTGGATGAACAAGAGTGAGGTAATTATGTACTTTGATCATTCATTGCATTAGTCCATGAGAATCGAGATATGGTCAGTGTTTGTGTTTGTGTTTGTCAGTGTTTGTGTTTGTGTTTTGCGTTTAGCCAGAATCTTAAGTCCCCTGATTTGCCAACAGTATGCTTGCAACTACCACATTCTTATCAGAAATTTTTAAAATTGGGGGAAAACACAAAACATACAGTGGAAACGAGTACAGCAAGCGAGTCAGCACACAGGAGGAGTCAGTAGTTCACAGGAGCAGTAAGTGGGCAGTGAGGCGGAGCCGTGCAGGAAGATGAGGGATGATTACTTATGAAGGGACCTTGTATGGCGGCTGAAGGTCCCCCATGAACCCTCCAGTAAAAGGGTCCCACGCTGGTGGGACCGCGACATTGTGACTCACCTTCAGGGCGACGAGCGGCTGTAGCAGCGGTGCGGTGAGATATTTCGTGGTATTTCGTGGAAGCAGCGGTGACGCCACATGCCGTGAAGCGCCTTTTGAGTTGCAACAGCCACACTTCCGGATAGGAGGCAATGAAGGCCGAGGGTGGGACGCGCCATGTCGAACATCACTATAGTGGCGCCGTCGGAAGTAGAAGCTGGTGGCGGCGGCAAGGTCGTCGCTGCGGGACCACCGACGCGGCGTGCTGCAGGCGTGGAGGGAATGACCAATAGAAGGACTGATGAATGTACGGTACGAGGAGCTAATACTGAACAGAGTAGCAGAGTAGTGACACAACACAAAACAAACAAATAATAATACACTGCAGTAAGTTACCCCCTGACCAACAACGTCCAGATAATCTGAACTTTCTCTTCCTCTCTCTGCCTCTCATTTTTTTTTTTCCATTTTGAATCAACACGTGTAATAGTGATGTAATAATTCCTGACATGAGCAACAATTAATGGAGTGATTGAGTCATGGCGCCGCAGCAACGAGGACATATGGCGCCAGATAACGAATAAGGATGAATACTAATATCAATGTCCGCTGTTCTCTCAACTCTCATCTGACTGGCGGAGATGCAAGTAGCGCTAAGAAAACACACACACACCGAGACATGACATGAGGCTGATACTCCCTTTATCAGCCAAGGGATAACAACCTCTACCATGAACGATGTGGTCTACCCTCGCCGCCACCACCACCACTGCCAAACAGAAAACGTAGCGTGGAGGAGTCAGGCCTAAAGGAAGGAGTGGGGGTGAAGAATCTAGCCCGATATTAGGATACGAAATTTACATGCGCCACACATTATGTAGCGCACGCGTGTAACACTAACAAACTGGCAGAATTAATGTAGTTATGACAAGAAACACGGCGCGAAATGCAATGTTTGTGGTGAGAGTGATCAATAAACAATCCAAGACACTAACAGTCCTTCTCATCATAACAATTACCCAACGATGACCACGATTCCTGGGATTTTTCAGTCGGCATCGTCAGCGTGCAGTCACCCCTCGTCCGTCCATCGAGGAACCCCGTGGTGGCCCCAGTGTGGAGGACGAGACACCCGAGTCGCGCATCATGATGATATCCTTCCCTGTTTAAGGAAGGAGAGCTGGGTCTCTGCGGTATCGTTTAAGAGGAGATGCCGGTGGTAACATTGTCTACAGCGAGGAGGCTCAGCAGACTGCCGGCCTGGTAACACTGGCGCCGGGTGGGGAGTGAGGGGGTTGGGAACACTGGCAGTAGTATTTGATCTCGGTGCCAAAAGCGTGCCAGCCTCAGCTTCCCCTCTCACCCGTCCCTCCGTCGCTCCCTCCCACTGTTCCTCTAGCCTGCTGGGAGGCTGGCGGGGAGTCACCCAGTGCTCTCTGGCAACTTATTCCGTCGTCCGCAAGTGGCTGTGTTGATTTAAGTAATTTAAGTGCTGACGGCGGTCGGCGTTACAAGTGCTGATGGTACATGTTGCATTCTGTCCCGGTGCTTCTTGTGCTGGGGTGCAGGCGTGCTGTCTTAGTCGTACATTAGTGTTATGGTCGACTGTACGTATCAGTGTCACTCCCTGCATCCCTGTGTGTTGTGCCGCTAACAGCCGAGGTGTGATTTGTTGCCAGTAGTGGTGTGTTCAAGTACATGCAGTGTGAGGAGCAGGCCAGCGTAAGTGCCCACGTGTGTCGTTGATGAGGTGCACTAGGGTAGGGAAAGTGCACAAGTGGCACAAGTGGCGGTGACAATGTAATCGTTTCCTCATGAGCCGCCCGCTTGGTATTGTCATTACTAATTCTTGTCATCCAGCGCGAGACTCAATTCACTTTATTAGCATGCCTGTCAGTCACTGCATGTCTGTCTGTCTGTTTGTTTAGCTTTCCTCAGTTAACACGTTGCCTCTAGTCGCCTTTTCATCAATTTCACTGCTTCCGTAAGTATTCGTGTTTTCTGTTCCTTTGTTAGGGTATCTTATATCAGGTGTATTATTTTAGCGATCTATGTGAGTTCAGTGCAGAAGAGGCAGTTGTGGTGCATATCATCTTTAATCACACTTTCCCTTTAAAGTTGTTAAAGGTTATCTGGTGAGAACCCACCTAAAACAATAGATGTAAAAACTGCCTTCGTTTCCCATCAGAGCATAAGGAAATTTACAGAGATGGAAAAAAGTAGACTTACATTTCCCTATCTTGCTATCTTGCTAACTTCAATTATCAAGTATATAAAAAAAAAAAAAAAGTACTTTCGTATCCCAAAATATTAAAAGAACGACAATGTTAATAACTTTACTCCCAACTACAGTGTTATTTTTTGCCATGCACAAGCAGTTCATCGGATACACACATGCATAGATGAAGAAAAAAGATAAGCGGGCAGCACGCCAGACGCGCACACACACACACACACACACACACACACACACACACACACTTGGCCAGACAGTAGTTATCATCAAGAGTATTATATGCACTGTGCCAAAGATGCTCTAGGTTTCACAAAAAATGTTAATGACTGCGTATTATCATAATAACAAAATCTCCACCCGACTCTCCCATTTATCTGTCTTGCTTACTCAGGGTCGTTGTCTGTCCGTCTGCCTGTCCGTCGCTCCATCCGTCTCAGTCTGTCCGACTTTGTGTTTGTGTTGTTATCTTTCCTCGTTTTCTCTGTTTCGCTTTCTTTATGTGTGCATGATTATACCCATTAATGCTTGATTGTCCTGTGTGTGTGTGTGTGTGTGTGTGTGTGGTCGCAACAGTGGCTTTTGATATACCACCCACACAACCACACACACACACACACACACACACACACACACACACACACACACACACACACACACACACACACACACACACAAACAGGAGTATGTCTCTTTAATCTGTGTTTGCGTGCATTATTATTATTATTATTATTATTATTATTATTATTATTATTATTATTATTATTATTGTGCTTGAGGCCGTAAATTAATCAATAATCTCTTTCTTACAATATTTACAGATGCATATTTGTACAGCTGCCTACTGTGCGTCCACTAGTTTGCTTGTCTTTTCTCTTTTTTAGAGGCATGGATAAACAGTCTCTCTCTCTCTCTCTCTCTCTCTCTCTCTCTCTCTCTCTCTCTCTCTCTCTCTCTCTCTCTCTCTCTCTTACAGACATTACCCAACTCCCTCCACTATCATACATTGCAACAACATTTTGTCTCCATCCAACAGCCAAAAGAAAAGGAAAGAAGAAGCGACAACAGACAGGCCGAAGGGGAAGGAGGAGAAGGAGGAAACCGTGAAGGCACCGAGAAGCTTGAGCAACAACCCGGAAAACTCGCCACCACAACCACATCAGAGAACGTGAGTGTCAGAACGTACAAGGAAACAGAACCGGAGGGAACCACGCCAGAGTTTGAAGAACGCGGCACTCGAGAAGGTGGAGGAGGGGAGAGGCCGAAAACGGATGATTCAGGAAGGAAAGGAGACTTACCAAAGGAACGTGAGGAGGAGGAGGAGGAGGAGAAGGGACGTGTTGAGGGAGAGGAAAAGGAGATAAACAGTAGAGAGGCATCCAGTGCAAAGACAGGACAACTGAAGACCGTCTACTGGGGAGTGACGCGAGGAGGAGAGCTACCCCCGTCTGTCAGTGCGTGTTTCGAAGTCTCGCCGTCCCTGCTGGCGAGGGTGCAGGAACGTCTGCTCTCCCTCCCGGGGCGCGCCAATAGGTGGGTGGGTGTGCCGTGCCAGACAAGGGGCGGGAGAGGCAGGGGAGGCTTGTGACCGAGTGGTTTGTTTGACAGACTCGATCTATTATTTGTTTTCCTTCTGCTTCGTACATTTTAGTGGTAGTAGTAGTTGTAGTAGTAGTGGTTGTAGTAGTAATAGCAGCATTTGTTGTTTTAATAGTAGTAACAGTAGCAGTGGTAACAGTAGCAATAGCCATCGCCAGTGGTGGAAACTTAAGTCACGTAATGATGTTTATCCACAAACGTGGCGCCAGCTTCCCTCCACCGAGACACTCCGCATAGCACTCAACGGCCTTGAACCTTCCCTTCTTTCACCCCAGGTACTGCCTTCCCCCGAGCCTGCCCACGACCCCTGTCATGCCTCTGGAGGTGTTACGCAGGAAGGTGAAGGAGGCGAGGCACAAACTCCTCCACCACTCCCGTTTGTCCTCTAAAGATTCACACAAGGACAGCAAATCATCGGCCAGCGACTGCAGCAGTGTGAGTGAGTCCTCGGCACCGGTAACCTCGACTCCGATAGTGAGCATTCGAGGAACCGGAGGCTACAGGGAAGTGGAGGAGCCCCTACAGAAGTACTGGGGTGGTGAGGAGAGAAGCGGGACAGTAGAGGAAGAGATAGAACTCCTGCAGCACCTGGCCAAGTCACGGAAACACTCGGCACAACTCAGAAGGATTCGTGACTCGCTGCTCTTGCAAGTTCGAAGTCGCCCCAACTCCGTGGTGACGCCCCTCGATCCCGCCCACCCCGCCCAGACTCCCAAGAACGACATGCAACAGCTGAGGGACTTCCTGCTGGATATTGGCTTCGTCCAGGACTACTCCATACTCAACAGGCATGGGTGAGTGATGGCCTCTCTCCTCTTGTCTCGTCTCATCTCATCTCTTCTCTTCTCTTTTTTTTCCTCTTCTCTTTTTTTCCTCTTCTCTTTTTTTTCCTCTTCTCTTTTTTTCCTCTTCTCTTTTTTTCCTCTTCTCTTTTTTTTCCTCTTCTCTTATCTTCTCTCTCTCTCTCTCTCTCTCTCTCTCTCTCTCTCTCTCTCTCTCTCTCTCTCTCTCTCTAACTACTACTATATACTAGTACCAGTACTACTAATAGATTATCACTACTACTACTACTACTACTACTGATAGTAATAATAATAATAATAATAATAATAATAATAATAATAATAATAATAATAATAATAATAGTAATAATAATAATAATAACAGTAAGCAACAATAACAATAATAACAACAACAACAACAGCAGCAGCAACAACAACAGTAACAACAATTCACCATCGAATGCTCAAAACTTCCTGATGCCGGAAGTACTGCACGTGCAATCTGTAAGGTCTTCACATAAGAAACTCGTTTGACCAGTTATGCACCACACCATGAGTTCACTGCAGACTTCCAGTATTGATCTCCGCGCGAGGAGGAATCTCAGACACTTGAAATAATAATACGATACAGAAGAGAAGGAGCAACGTCTCATTCAGTTGAAATATGAATACAGTACGAGAGAAACAGCGACAAATATCACGTTAATCATTCGTAATAGGTGTATTGCTGTTGTATTGTTGTTTTTCCATAAAAAAAAAATAGTGTATTGTTGTCTTATTCTTTTTAGACATATTCTTCTGACTCCAGGAAGATTAATATAAATTGTTCAATAAAGTCGTGTGGTATGCTCAGTTTCTTCATAAAAAAAAAAAATCATGCATTATCCTCTTATTCCAGAAACGTTCATGAATATCACTCAATAAAGTCGTGTGGTGACCTTACAGTAAATGAAGGTCGAACGAGAAAATAAGAAAATAAGGAAAGAACACGATAGTCTCTACATGAGAAATTCAAGCCTCCACCAGCAACATAAAAGCTCAATAAAAACTACGAATCAACTACGCGGCGATGTTTTGGTTGACCTTTTTTTGCTCTGTTGGTGAAGGGTTGAATTTCTCATGTAGCAGCTTTATTTGGCGATTTCTGCTGATTTTGCTTTTTTTTTTTTGCTTGAATAAAAAAATTATTAAACATTCTTGTGTTTAAAAAGTGCACGAGGACAATACAAGATGACATAAATGGTGAAACAAATTGAAAACTACAACATTAATATGTTCTCCAACAGTGACGAACGTGATACTGGTCGCTTTGATATTTCTCTTCCACGATGTTTATATTCCTTCTCTGCATAAATATTACAGCAAGGACGGAGGATATCATCAACGTAACACAACCACTCATGACTAACGCTGTCATTTACCCTGTGGCTGCTTTGTATCACTTTGCTTTGTGTTGTCCTGACTGCTGCTAGACAGGGATGCCTGTCTGGCCTGCCCTCTAGTATACTCATAGCTCACAAAGGAGAGTAAATAAACAGTTCAGAAATAACACCCGCGATCCTCATTAATTATACACTGGCCAAGATGGTAACCTTTCCTTTAAGGTCACCCTTTCATCGGCATTTATTGAGCAGACGTCCTTGGCACACCACAATCTCCCCGCATCCTATGAAAACACTGCTTCGTACGTAAATTAATAGACAGCCTGATGGATAAACGCAGCAACGAGGCAGTGCACCTTTTTGAAAAGAGTAGAAAAGAGTAATTTTTGACGTCAGTTATTTGGCTACAGTATCGCAGATCACCAACGTAAGTTCTACTCATGAAAGCAGTGAGTCTGGCACGTGAGTTATTGAGTGCTGGATAAATGCGAGAAAGAGGCCGTGTACCTTTTTGATGAGAATAGAAAACAACTCTTTTCTTTCTTCAGTTACTCGCTTACGAAATCATAAATCATATAACTGTTCCCTGAGTTTCAACTGGACGAATAGAAATAGTACAAGATTAAACTAGCCAACGGAAACCAGATATATTTCTTAGACTTATTGTTCTTATACACTTTATTCTCCCATCAGGACTATTTTCAAACGCCTCAGACATGATCAGCCGTTTTTATGGTTATTTCTCCTTCTAATGATGCAGAATCCTTATGAAATCATCACTAGAACCATGAAGCCCATCTCACCGTTGACAAGGCCGAACAACCTCCACTACAGCCTACTCTATACGACGCAAAATATCACAAAGCATCAATCGTTTTCAGGATTATTTTTCTACAGGTATTGGAAAATCCTCATTAAATTGTCACTAAAATCATAAAAGTCTCCTTGAAAAGCCCAAACAACCTCTAATACATCAAACACACGATAAGACGACGAATTGCTAAGTAATGCGGCACAGAGTATCACAAAGCATCATTCAGTCTCTAAGCTTCCTTCCAGTGGGTGGGTTCCGCAAAATGGCACTAGGAGCTTCCGCGTTCCGCTGACCTTGACGGATAACTTTCTCTCCCTCTTCCTCTCCCTCTCTCCTCGTAAGACACGTCATTAATTGGGCCCCTGATAAACTGACATCTGATCCCATATTTCTGTAGTGACTGCTTAGAGAAGAATGTAGGATCTAACTGATGTGGTTTATTTATTCATCTCTCTCTCTCTCTCTCTCTCTCTCTCTCTCTGTGTGTGTGTGTGTGTGTGTGTGTGCCCCAAATGACCTCCTGTGTTGTTGTATCAGAATATCATTTAATCAGTCAATCAATCATATTCTCTCTCTCTCTCTCTCTCTCTCTCTCTCTCTCTGGATAATTTGGGAGCTTAACTGACCCAGAGGTGACAAGTAGAGTGCAATTACAAGAAGGAAGGGAGGAAGGAAGGAAGGAAGGAAGGAAGGAAGGAAGGAAATAAGGAAAGGAAGAAGGAAAAGAAGGGAAGTGAATGAATGAATGAAGGAATGAAGAAAGGAGGGAAGGAAGGGAAAAAAGGAGGGAAGGAAGGAAAGAACAAAAGAAAAAATGGAAAGAGGAAAGGAGTAAGGAATCAAGAAAGAAAGGGAGGAAGGAAGGAATACAAACACGGAGAGAAAGAGAAGAGGAACCTATCAATTTCCCGTGATGGAAAGATAAATGTTTACTTCCACTAGACTTGGTTATTCTGAAGCGGGTAGAGAGAGAGAGAGAGTGTGAGAGGGAGGGAAGGGAAAACGGTAAAACAGATAAACAGGTTAATTCCAAGATTACTACAGGATCTTCTCAAGCTTTACAAGACTGTACGTACTTATAATGCTAGTTAAGCTTATAATTTCAAAAGATAAGCTGATTGCAAAAAGAATAATTGAGTTGTTATAACCTTTTAGTCCGTGTTTTTATTTCTGTTCATTAAAATCATCTTAAATAGATTGGAGTGCCATGCTGTAAAATGCAAGTTAAGCACATAATTTCGAAAGATGTTAGTAATAGCAAAGGGAATAGTCGATGTCATAACCTCTCAATCTCTAGTTTTAGTCCTGCCCATTAAAGTCGTTTCGAGTAGATCAGTGTGTTATGCTGTCGTTAGAAGTCAAAGGGATAAGGAAGGCAGGGGCAGACTAAACACGGGCCGTTTCCTTTGCAAAGCTGTCGCTTCTTTCGACAAATCTGGCGAAAAAAAAAAAAAAAACACACACACATAAATAACATGCTTTCGAAGATTAACTCCTTCTAAAAATACAGTGAAGTGGGGACACCATCTATAGATAATGACATATAAAAAAAGACTGCAAAAGTTCAGTTGACCCACACAAAGCAGCTCCTGCACGGGTACTTCAGGCGAATTCACAGTCATCAGATAATTTCCTTCGACAAGGATTCCTCCGTGAAATCTTTCTCGAAATAACAGCGGTTTTACAAAGGAAACGCCTCCTGCAGAAGCTTGAAAAGAAGTGGACCATGTCGCCCCAAGCTTTAAGGAAAGAAGGAAATACACATGTCTTTTTTGTATTTTTTGTGATTCGGTAATTTATATTTTCATCCTTTTTTTTAGGAATGTGAAAATTTGTCTCATTAACGACTGTCTGATTTGAAGATGTGCGATTGTTGTTATTGTTATTATTGATATTAGCATTATAAGTGTTGTTATTGTTGTTGTTATGGCTTGTTGTAAGACTTCCTACTGACTTGACAGATTATAGCTAATGGTAACCACAGCCTCCTACATCTCTACAAAACTGAAAGTTGGAGAGAACCTTTGTCTTAGAACATAATTATGATTGGTGGTAGTGGTGGTGGTGTGTTAGTAACCTCGTGGCTTCTTCCAGGTATGACTTGGCCACCGCCGCGCACATGGACGCCCTGGACCTGGCTGGGGCGGGCGTCACAGAGCCCCTGCACAGGATGGCGCTCAAACACGAACTTAACTTGGTAAGACACACTCATTTTTTTTTTTTTTTCAGTCACTTTAAAGTGTTATAGAAATTATCATCTTTAAAAAATAAATAAATAAATAACAGATTTAACAGTTTCTTTTTTATTTGTATAATAACACATGAGTCTACATTATTCTATCATTCTCAAAGGTATTACACAAATAATTACCTTTAAGATAAAATACACATTAATACGGTTATCAGGTTACTTTTCTTTCATTTGTGTATGGTGGATCCAAACTCCCAATTTACTCGCTATTAACACACGCGTTTTCTTTTCTTTTCGTTAATGTTTTTTTTTCTATTATTCTAAAAGCCTTACATAAATAATCACCTATAGAAAAAAAAAAAAATTATATATATATATATATATATATATATATATATATATATATATATATATATATATATATATATATATATATATATATATATATATATATATATATAATGACCTTAATAGTTTCCTTTCTTCTACAGTATATGTATAAAATGGATATGTACTTTGCTTGTGTTTTAAATCATTCAGTCATTCAATCAGTCTATCACCCAGCCAATTGATCAATCAGTGTTTAATAGGAGCAGCGGTCCCCCTCAAGTTTTCTTCTATGTGAATGTAACGACCCATGTTCCGTTTGTGTCCCATTACATCAAGCAATCAACCAATGCCTCTGTCCTCTCAGGTTCAGCGGCCGCCACAGGTTCCCGAGGAGGTGCCTGAGACAGTGGAGCAGTGGCTAGAGGGACTCGCTCTGACGGATTACGTGGACAACTTTCACCTCAACGGCATTTATTGTCCCCTGGCGGCAATCAACCTGACCAAGCGCGACCTGCAGCTCATGGGCGTGTACATGCAGGGCCACAGGAAGAAAATACTGTTGTCACTCGCGGCGCTGAAGGAATCACTCTTCAGACGACAGTAAACAAAGGGAGAGGACTGAGCAGTGTGAATGTATGAGATAGAGAGATACAGAGGGAGTAAATGATCAAACTAATTCGATTACATTTGTTATAGATATCGTTTCATTTCATTAGTTTTAGATGAGGTACAGTCGTGATTATTAGTTGAGTAGTTAGTTTTCTGCACTCACTTCCACTGTGTTTTGTGTTTTTGTCTCACTGTAATGTCCTCTGCTCAACTAGCGACAACCTTAGAATTTAAACTCTTACAAAAGAAAGGTTTCAAGACACTTCTCATATTTTTTTTTTTACAATCCTTCTGATTACATTTTTAGGACTGGTACTTTCATTGGGCCTATTTTTTTTTTCAGCCTTTTTGATGTCCTTGGTCAGAGCCCATCATTTAAAAAAAAAAAAATCTGATCACATCTGAGAACCTAAGGTTGAGGGAAAAACGCTAAAACACAGAAATGAACGCAGTATGTTACTCTACTAATGCCCATGACTGTACACTATTATATAAATGTCATTAGTCTTCTTACCAATGGACCAAACATTTCCTGACGCGACTGAATAAAAAAAAAAGTTAAGATTTTCAAAGGTGTACATTAGTAAAGTTACAATGTTGTGTATAGGACGCTTGTTGTGATAACGGCCACACAGGGCAGGTGATATTTATTAAACTGTTACTATTAAACCATAGTTGACGAAATGATAACTTCTTTTCTTACTGTACAATGCAGACAGAAGCTTCCTTATGTACACTACAGAAGGAAATTGCGGTTGGGTTGCGTGTGTCCCGAGGTTTCTGTACTCCTATTATCAATTATTCTTGGGAGGGCCAATAGCAGAAGGAGGAGGAAGAGGAGGAGGAGGAGGAGGAGGAGGAGGAGAGGAGGAGGAGGAGGAGACGGAGGAGGAAACAGATGGTGGAAGAGAAGGTTATTCACATGCATGGAAGGTAATCAGGAAATTCTTACAGACTGGCACGAGAAGGACAGCGCAAGCCATCTTATTTATGTACAAAGGTCACTTTCTCAGTATGGATACTTAGGAAAGACAACTCTCACTCAGGGTGGCGAGAAGGCGAGCTAGGGTGTGGCAGGGCGAGTTAGGGTGTTAGAATCTTCCTTAACCAAACTATATTCTTCTATATACTCTCTTCAAAATGTCTTATTCACCAATCTGTATTTCTCTCTCTATATATATATTCACTTCAGCATAACCCCATTTTAATTTTCCTTTTTTTTTAGGGGGGATGGGGAGAGGCATAGTGAACGGTTTACATTTTCTCTTGCTTTTTTTTTTCTTTTTGTCCTTGGTCAGGCTCCGTGACTCCTATAAATGAATAAATAAAAAGATGTTCTGATTCAAGCAGTGATAAAAACTTACTGGGAAGAGAGGAAATAGAAGAAAGAGGGAAGGTGATACTGCAAGAATACAGAATGTTCAGTTCAGTTTTTAAACCCAAACACACACACACACACACACACACACACACACACACACACTTGTGGTGCCTGGGTAATTAAGTAATTCAGACCAGGAACATGTGTGTATAGAAAGCATGTACGTTAGATGAGTGTTTTTGCAATTTATGATGTATTGTACGCGTCTCTGAGCAGCTCCACTTGATCCTGAAAAGTCAGTCAGTCCATCACGTTCAACTTCATCTCGGGAGAGGGGTGAACACACACACACACACACACACACACACACACACACACTCTCTCTCTCTCTCTCTCTCTCTCTCTCTCTCTCTCTCTCTCTCTCTCTCTCTCTCTCTCTCTCTCTCTCTCTCTCATAAACAATGTAAACTTTAATAACAATAGGTAAAATAATTTAATGAAGGATATACAGTAAGTTCCCTGAGTGGTCAATATCGAGTTCCAGGGATCTATGGGACGATGAGAATGTTCTATAAGTGACTGGAAGGGATCAAATGGATCAATAAATGTCTGAATGTTCAATAGGGATAAATGCATGTAGAATTAAAATGGGATATATGAATACCTGAAGGGTCAAAATAGAGTTAATAAATGTTTGTGGGATTTAAAAGAGAATTGATAAATGTGTTTAGGATTAAAAGACGTTTGATAAATTCTTGAAGGTTCAGAGAGGATTGATAAATGTGTGTTGGGGTTAAGAGGGGAGTGATAAATGTCTGTAAGGTTTAGAGAGGACTGATAATTGTCTGTGGGGTTCAGATGTACTAGTATGTGGTGTTGAAAGAGGATTGATAAATGGCTGGCCGTGTTAAAAGGTTTTAATAAAAGTCTAGAGGATTAAAATGGGATCACTAAATACCTGGAGGATCAAAAGAGGTGGATAAATGATGGAAAGTCGATATAGTCGATTCTAGAATTCCTGCTGAGTTACAAACCAGTCCTTCGTCACCATTTTCATCTATTAAATATCAGGAGATTGATGAATAAGCTGAAACTTCAAGAAAGGAATCAGTCATCTGAAAAGTTTGGAAACCGCTGCTGTTGAAGGCTTGATCTAACCCTCAAGGAAGGTTCAAGTTACATTTCCAAGAAGTCAGCTTTCTAGTAGTTCAAGCCGAGAGGAGGAGCAGACGTGAGTGACGTAACAAGGGGGGACGAGGAGAGACGGAGCAGAGCAGGGGAGGGGAGGGAAGAGCAAGAAGAGGAGGGAAGGAGTTCTCGTTCCGCCTCTCGGCCATCAAGTACTTCCATCAAAATTCATCACAACAAGGGATCATGTAACCTTAAAGCAAATAAATTAATAGATAAAATAGACTAACATAACGCAAGCGGGGAAACTGCGCCCTCGCCCCTCTCTAAATCTAAGAACTGTTGACGACACCGTGACTCACGTTTCAACAGGTTCACAAAAGGAAAGTTCCCTTCACACATTCCATTCTACCCAGCGCTGCGTGTTATGTGTGCTGAGGGGCGTGGGTCTCATGTTTTGTACTGAGGAGAATGTTACTTTATCGTGCCTTAGATTGCCGCGGTTTAAGAAGAAATGTTGGGTAACTACAGTTGAAACAAGATAATTTTCCTTGTTCATGGTTACCAGAGGCGAGTGAATTTCCTATTTTGTATTCAGGCGATTGATGCTTATTGTGCCTCAGAGTGCTTCAGCTATTAAGTATGATACTGGCTTTCACCGTGTGCGCCTAGCTTTCATCTATAAGGAATGTTGCAAGAAAAGTGGGAGAAGGGTCTGGGAATAAAGAAGTCTCTATATCTTCATGTTTTTATATGGAGATCATTTCCAAATAAAGTAATTCATACAATTTAATTGCTGCTACTAATCTAAATATTACAGGGAAGATAATAGGTATACAACTGTGAGAACAGGAGGTATAGAACGTTTACTACATCGCAGTTATATGGTTCATAGAGGAAAGGAGAAGCAAAGGAAGGCCAAGAGTTAAATATATGAGCAGAAGACAGAAAAAAAAATCGAGAATATGGTACAGCGGTTAGGAAATGTAGAGGATGGTAAGATATGAAAAGCAAGGCACAGGCAAGGCAAGTCAAGGCAAGGCAAGGTAAGTACACAGTTGAATCTGGCGCGCTGTCACAGTTCCACGGACGCAAAATAATCTTTCTAACCACTCACCTAAACCATCCACAACACCATGGCTATTAATAGATATACACACAGGTGAAGATAGAATGAAAAAAGAAGTAAAAGAAAAAAAAGAACATGAGACTGGAAAGTAATAGAATGGACAGAGACCATAAGAAGGCGTGTGACTGCTTGTGCCTGTCCGTCTGTCTGAGTGTCTGTTCCATCAAGTCAACATGGGTCCCGGGGCGCTGCAGAAGAAGCTCGAGGAGGAGGTGGAGGCTTACAAGAAGATCCAGAAGGGTAAACTAGCACATTATTATAACTTTTAGTGTAGTACTGTGTGAATAGATGAGGATGAACATACCAAACAAGCCCAGGCTATTGATAAACACCACGTGCATCACAGGTGCCGCAACACACCCTCGGAACACACCATCTATGTAGCCTTTGTACTGCACTGCGTTGTTTGGAGTAGGAGCTAAGTGATGTCATGACAGGGCTGAGGTCAATGTTCACTGTCTGAAGTTCTGAGGGAGATAGAGAGTGATGTGTGGGAGGTTCAAGGGGTTAGGTTAGGACAGGGATTAGTTTTAAGTAAAAGGTTGGATTTTGTTTGTTCGTTTGCTGTGTTAGGTGCACAGCGGCTTTTCTTTATGATATCTATTTATTATTTTTTTCGGTAAGCCGCATCCCACAAATTTTAAGGGGTTATAGTTTGGATTATACTTAGCTTCGTCACTCAAGGTACCCATGTATACCTAAAGAGACATAGGTGGAGAGGGAAGTGGGAACCCTTACAATCTGAGTATGGTTAGCCTTGGTTACATTGTTTTCTATACCTAACTTGGATAGATACAGGAAATTAACCTAACTTGCCTCAAGGTACAATCAGGATCTTCACTGGATCTAGCAGTTATTTCTGATATATACTTATTGGTCTATTACCTATGTGCTGTTTACTGTGCTTTGTTTATTTATCACCTGTGTGCTGCTTAATGTACAAAACTACAAATATCCCAAAAAGTGAGACGTCACGTGACACACTGGTACCTTGCTGCCAACCAACCTGCTATGTGCCTTGCCATACTAATAAGTTTTCGGAAAATCACATCCTCTTGATTTCGGCACCAACTGGTATAGATATGTTTTGTATTAATATAATAACCAATTATTATTGGTTATTTGATTTTTCTTACCAGTATCAAAGGTTTAACCTGTACTCTATTGCACAATTTTCCCTGATTGCCACATGACAGTCTTTCGGATCCTCAAAACAATAACAATTTTGTATCATGGTTATTTTTAAATGTGCAGACTTAGTACGGCTAAAAAAATACTCTGAATGACAAAATCCAAATGAGGAAATGGTTGAGTATTTGTAATGTGTGAGAGATACCTGGCCTTACATCTCCCAGCTATAAAATCATGCAGCTGCCATGCACATTCTCTTAATGGCCTAACTGTTAAGGGCATATCAAGATTAAACCTAATGGAAGATAATATGGATGGCCATGTGCAACTTCCTGACTGATGCGTAGTGTACTCTTGAGTTAACATAACCAGAATTTGTACTGATCCATCAGTTTCTCCTTTGTGTTTCTCTCACTGGCCATGAAAAGATCTTATGGAATGAATCACCTGAAGATGTATTGTTGTCTCACTGGTCAGGTCTGTCTTAAAAGTAAAGCAGTAATCATGAGACTATCCTTTATTACCAGGGACTGACAGGGCCATGAGTGTGAATGATATGTGTGTGGTTCCTTGTCTGAGCCACCCCATGTGGGATTGCTGGCCTGGTACATAGATAATAATCATAGTCACTTATTTCAGTCAGAGGCTGGCCAGGATCATCACCAGTGGCCAATGATCTTGCTTGAGCACAGCTTGTCACAGTCTGTGGCCTGATGTGTGCTGACCAGCTGACACTATATGCCATCAGGAAATCCACCAGTTTATAAACATTCTATCATTTCAACTGAGGAAATATTATAGGGCCTTTGTATAAGTATGTGCAGTGCTAATACATTTATCATTATTGCAGACATCTCCAAAACATCAGGGTTAAGGACACAGCTTGATGTACAGCTAAATGAAAATAAGGTTGTGAAAGAGGTAAAGCTTATGAACTGTTATTTTCCTTCATACTATAAGCTTCTGTAAATCCAATTTTCTTATAATGTAAAAAGTTTCTTGGTTAAAAATATTGTTATATATGGTTTTTAAGTAATAATTCATTTGTATGACAGTTGTGCTATTTGCAGCACCTGTATTATGAACTACAACCTTACTTATAAATCAAATTGAAACAAATGGGTTTATTTCATTGATAAGCTTTTATGAACTAAAAATTGATTAATTAGGATCAACTGTAGATAACATATTTTTCTCAAATAATATATCAGTTTTTCCTGGGCATTTTAGAATTTCTTTGTAAATATTTGCATTTGGATTTTTAATAAGGATTGAAGATAGCATTATTATAGTCACAACTTAAAAAAAAAATCTAAAAATCAAATGTTCATGAAGTGCCTTTATATTAGACTGTTGCCTGTGTTACTTCGTTGTACTGATTACCCTTCAACTTTTCTAGGAACTGGACTTAATCAATGAGGAGAATGTGGTGTACAAGCTGATTGGCCCAGCCCTGATTCGCCAAGACCTGGAGGAGGCACGCCAGAATGTGAGCAAGAGGGTGGACTACATTCAGCAGGAAATGTAAGGCACCACAATATTACCAGCAGCGTGGGTGGTCCGTGTCAAATTGAAAAACTGCTTTGGATATTGAAGGCTTTAAATAATTGATGGCTTTGGAGATACTAAATTAAAATAACTGGTTAAGTACATTTATTGGTGAAGTTAGTAGCATGTTAATTAACTTGCAATTAAGTCCATACATTTTAATTCTTTTAGAAATAATGTTTGTGCCAGCAAGCAGTTTGGTACAGTCATACTAACAAAACCAAAATTTATACTTGTGTGTCAATTTCTCCTTGGGGTTTCCTTCACCAGCCATAAAAGGATCTTGCAGAATGAAATGTCTGACTAATTTGAAATTAGTAAACTATTGTAAGAGTCCTGCACATATCCAAAAATGCAATTTATGCCACTATTTCAGTGGCATAAATTTTTTCTCGGCAAGCAGTTTGGTACTTATTGCATTTTAGTTGTCTGGTCATTTATGTATTTTATCCATCACTTTATCCCACTTCTTTTGTTAAATCAGTCTCTGAAGTGTGCAGTAACTGTATACTTTTGTGTCTGTTAGTATTTATTCCTTATTTCTTGTCTGTACCTTGCCTCATACTCATAACATACAATTTATCCCATGTTTAGGGGTACATGATATAATTTAGGTGTTTGTTCATGCTTCCATTTGCTATGGCAGCCATTAACAGGAGTCCACCATGGTGATACCACCAATGTTTTTCTTTGGTGGTGCTACCATGCTGGCTTGATAATTTTTCCTGTCTTACAAGTTTGGCCATGCACAAAAATGCCTTGCCTTACCAGCAGAAGTTTGGCTGCGGTGGAGTGGCCATGTCCGAATGGTTACATTTGAATCACTGCAAATATACTGTGGCACCCCATAGTGTTATGTAAAGGGCCCTTAATGTGGTTCCAGTCAATCAGTTAATACCTAGATATATATAATATATATTATATATATATATTATATATATTATACATCATATTATGATGTATAAGTAGTACTGCCTAGATTCTACAAAACATGAAATAAGTGCCTCTGAAAAGGCTGGAAAGAGTATTGGGACTATTGTGATCAAGGCAAATCTAGTTGTCTGGGATTTATGCCATCATTACATTAAGAACAGTAAGTGTCAATGGTTGGTCAGACTGACACACTTCAATATAAAAAAATCAAAGCTTGTAATCTCCATATTTGTCACCTTATACTATAGTTAACCACATCCAAGCCCATGATGAGCAGGATATAGAGGAATTCTCCTTTGTCATTATCAAGCATCAGAGATGCTCAGTCAGCATGGAGATATGTCATATGGGAACATTTTGGGAATCTGTAACATCCACAAAAACTCTACAACAAGACTACAGATACTCCACCATCTGCATTGCTCTTTGAGTGCTTACCACAACTAGACTTACCACAATAAGTTAAGCTTGGTGCCAGTTAAGATTCATCCACAGTTTTCAGGTACCTTTAAGGAGCAGATCATTGATGTACCTGTGAACCCCAATCACGGCATGGAAAATGGATTGGGTGAGGGAGAAAAAATAAATATCCGAGATGACACATGGTATGGTTGAGGACACCACATCAACTCTCACTTCTGGTTGATGTCACTTTTAGTAGAAAGACATGTCTTTAAATAGTGCTGGTATGCAAACTCTACCATGTTAATAGTACTTACAAAGAATGGACATGACAAATTTTCTTTTTTAGTCACAAACCAGGAGGTTGAAAACCTTCCACCAACAGTTTTGGTTTTGTGCACACTGGTGAGAGTGTTGGCAGCTAATGCTCCAATAGTCCCTTGCATTTCTACTATAATAATTTTCTCACCATTCATGTCTCCTTTAGAAGCACATGGATGTGGCTTCTGCCTTTTAGAGGTTAAAAAGAGTAGCAAGTTTTGGTTTTGTTCATACACTTCATCTACAGCACACTTCATTCCTCTCATTTTCCCATAATAACTTATGAAATTAGAGGAATTTTAAGTCATTATGATTAAGTGTTGCCTTTATATCTTGATGAAAGTGCTACTTTTCTGAGCGATATTTTATTCCAGTCTAAGAATCCTCTTAAGATGATTGGACTCCCATCAAATATGTCATCACAACCGTGGTCTGTGCACAGTGCTTAGTGAGTAGTTTTGCCATAGCAACAGCAGTGAGTGCATGCCTCAGGGCTTGTATTCTACACACCATCATAGCTAAGTCTGTTGGTCATAGTGGAACAAAATGGCACATTTCAGACAACTGTCAGAAACTCTCATGGTCAACCATAAACTCGTATGGACAACCATAAAATTACATGGGATGCTAAGGCAGGGTTTATTCTGTCTTAGTGATGCCTATGACCGTAAGAATGGGGAGTTTGGTAAACTAGTGAGTGTCACCAGGCAGTAGCACATGTCCCCTTCTCACACACAGAAGCAATATCAAATATGCCTACAGTGTCATTCTATATACATAAAGATGCAGTTAGCTTATAGAATATACTTTTCTACACAATTCTTTCTAAGTAGTAACAGGTAAAATTGAAATATATTCATGAACAAAAGTATTTTAAGTTGATTTTCTAGTGAATTAGCATTTAGATTTATTTGGTCATCTTGAGATTTCCAAAAAAGTACACCATTGATCGGAAGCATATTAATGTAGATGATGGTAAAAATGAAGACAGCATGTTTGTGCCACTTACAGCTCCAGATTACATAGATCAACTTCCTAGTATATGGAAACAACAATTTTAATTGAAAATAGGCAACTCAAGTGTCCTGGTGGGAGTAATGCTGTATATCTAACCAAAACAAACATCTGACTAGCCTGCCTTAGTTTAAGTTAACAAACATGTAGTTGGACAACCAGTTAATTACTGCTACAGTGTCCATGCCACTACTCCATGAGCCTGTGGCTTCCTGTATTCCTCTCCTGTTATGCCAGAGCAGTCCTGAGAGCTGTTTGTTTTGGTGTCCAATTACTTTGCCATGTTGCTTGCTTTGTGAAAGAGATGTTAAAATCCTCACGAAAATAACTCTATCCTTATATCATTATGTTACTGAGTATGTCATGTTATACTATATAGTAGTCTTATTTTTTATCTTTTCATTGTCCAAATCAATAGATTTTAGACTTGTAATATGCTGTATTTAAGGCATTGATAACAGTATTACTAAATAATCACAAAAAATAATTTTGACCAACTTCTTTCAAAATTATCCATATAAGATATTTAAAAGTCAATGCAGAATTTTGAAAGTATCATAATGATCAATTTTCTATGCATCTGTATGCATATGGGACTTACAATAACACTATTTTAGCTCTTGTCACTAGCAGACATGCAGTAGCAACAACATCTGCCGGATTAGTTCTGAAAACTCCCCATTGTGTCAACATCGAGACAACATGGCTGTACATACCATAACATGATCCCCAGCTGTTTTTTATTATAAATATAACAATAAATATTAGTAAGTATGAGTAAAAAAATGTTCTTTGAGGCAAAAAGATATTATAAATCATTACAGGGAGCAGAGCGATCACTTTTCCTAAACATAAACAAATCCTTGCCTTGTGCTGCCTGTGTGTGTCAGGCTGTCGGGTGTAATCTTCTATATATCATATTTCTTTCAATTAGATACATTAACTTCTCCAAAAAGTTGTAATATAAAGTCAGAACAATTCAAATCCCAGAAAATAATGCCAAGAATTTATTTCATTCCATAAATTTAAAGTTGAGAAATTGTAAGCATGCATTCTAGCAGCAGATGGTGACTGAGATATGATCCATAACTTCTGGTGTCCATAAGACTGACTGTCATAAATTCTGTTAGTTATGATGGTTACCTAGAGTCTGTCATAAATTCTGGTAACTATGACGGTTAGCTAGGGTTGACCATAAGCACCATGAATACAGACACAGGGGTTCATGTATTCAATTATCTCATCTTTTATTGTTCTATATGAAAAAGCTTGTGTCTAGAGATTCACTAAAGTCTCCAGTCAACAACAGATAACACACCAACAAAATAGGCAATGCTGCAAGGGATACAGTTAGCAGGAAATGGTCCAGCAACACTAATCTTTCATGAGCCCAAGATATGATTGCTGAGAAAATACACAATGCAATGATTGAAATTTATTACAGAATCTCCCAAAGCTAGGTAGTTAAGACGACATAGCTCTGCCAGGATTAATTAAGAGAGTGCTACTCCTCTCATCAAGAAACTGTCATGAATCAGGATTGACCTTGCAATCTTTCGACCGTGAACTGAGTGTTGTAACACAAAGCTACCCAGTCCCCTGGCTAAGCAATGATGACTGGTAGATTGCATTGGTTTGGCCATTTGGAGAGAGAGATGAAAATGACTGAATGAAAAATATTAAATGCTTTGACATGGATAGTAGAATGCCAGACTGCATAGTTGTTTGATTATTATTTTATTATATTGAATAGGAAAAAAGTTTGACTCAGTGAATCAGATAATTTTGGCTTACTGTTTATCTCATAGGAAATGGAACTATTCATTGTTTTAGGCAACATAGATGTTCAAAGGCATATGGACAGTACATTAATCATGATCAGTGGTGGTGGAAAGACCAAGGAAGTAATAAAAATGTGAAAAATGTGGCAGTTTCACCAGGAGTGACGTAATGAGTAGCGATGATCAGCAACTTTCGTCCTACAGGTGGGTGGGGATAATGGAGGAGTGATGATTACAGATTTGGGCCAGGCAGTGTGGGGCTGTATTAGCATGGTGGGATGGCCAGCATCAGATGCCTTTGCCTCAAGATGATTGGCTTAAGTTGGAGTTGTATAGGTTAGAGCATGTAACATGACTTTTTTTACCTGTAGTAAAGGAGTTGCAACCTAGAAAAAAAAAACTCCACAGGAAAGTTGAAAGAAATTATTGTATTTTGTGACATTTTGCAAAAAGTAAAAAGGGTAATTAAAAGAGACAGTGAGAATACTGAGAACATTCTCCTCTCTGTAATTCTAATCTTATTTTCTGTAAGTGGGATCTCAGCTTGGTGTTTTGATATAAATCTTGTATGATTGACTATAAGCTTTATATAGATACATATAATTGTTTGCAGTCTTATCTGCCACCTTGGTTATTTATAAAACAGGTTAGGAGCTTATGTGATTACAGATTTGAAAAAAAGTACAGGCAGCAACTCAATAGATTTTTTCTCATATATACTGTTATTGCTTTCAAATATATACTGTTGTTTTTATTACTGGCAGTGTCAGAATTAGTCTGTTTTTGAGGTCATGGTATCGAATATCTTTAAGCATCATTAATGCATCCATCTGACCAGTTAAGGCATGGAGAAAAGAAGGAAAATAAGTATGTATCTATTACAGAGAAAACTGATATGTTAAGACTAATAATAATTTTATAGAGTATAGAACTTTAACTAAACCAGAATGGCTTTACTTTGTCAAATGACAACAATTCACTGCTTTTATTCTGCTATTCAGTTACAGTTTTTTAATTGGCATATCATAAAGACTACAAAGCTTTAATATATTAGCCTATATCCATTTGGATGAGAGGTCTTTTGTGGGAGATAGCTGAGACAAGATTGTCTCATTGTAGGATTAAAATTACATTGGAGATAACACTCACTTCTTTTCTCCTGCACTTTAAAGTCACCTTAGTTTCTAATACAGTAGTTTTCCAACCTGATTAGGTGTTGTGCCTCTACCATATGGGTGCCTCTACCATATGGGATGTAAAACTTTAAGGTTACTGTGAATTTTATTGCACTCTATCTCAGTCATTTGGTTATTGTTTCTAATAATGTTCTTGTTAATAACAAGGTAAATGTGCATGTGATGGAAAACATAGTGGTAGGACAAATCAGGAGATGGAGAAGGATAGAAAGGCCACCAAAAGACTGAAATTTATGTTAAGATCTCATTAATAAGCTTTTATCAGTAACCCACTGCTAGTTTATCGGAAGTTTATCCTGTTATGAAATGCATCTTTAATTGCTTGTCAGATTATTGATGTCCTGATATCTTTTGAAAATAGTGATGAAAATGAGTGAATAAAATGTATTATATTTTTGTAAGAAATGTGCAATTTAAATACCAAGTAATTTCGGGTATCTGAATGTAAAACCTATACAAGTAAGCAGCTGCTGTTCTCATCAGGTTCCTTTCTCTAACTTCAACCTTTTTAGTCAGACAGTTTGGTTCAGTGTTGCATCTTTTGCTCTCATTGACAACAGTATTTATGGGTACTGTTTTTTTTTTAATCATATGAAATACATACATGCCTCCTTTTCTGCAGGCATACTACACATGATTTTCCATTTTCAACCATAAACTGAAAAACAGTTCCAAGAACTTCAAGTTGAAAATCTCACACCAGCTGTGTTTATTGTCAATGTGAACATCCCTCTGATTCAGAGGAATAAAACTCGTGAATAATTTCTTGACCTGTTTCCATCTACACAAAACATCTTGTCTTTCATACAAAGATTTGGTTTTACTTGTGATTTTCAAATATTTATTCCAATGCTGATTTTAATCTGTCTTTCATTGAACCACTTCATTAATTATATGTAACTTTTTTGTTATTAGACATTTAATCTGTAATATAACTATTTTTCATTTTTCAGTAAACGCCATGGAAATACCATTGAAAAACTGGAGAAGGAAGCAGAAGCTAAGAGAGAGAATATTGCAAAGCATCAACAGCAGCTGCAACAGATGATGATGAAGCAAGCAGCAAAGTGAGGCAGACCACTAACTAGCACTAAGGATTAAACACGTGAACATTAATTACACAAAACTTTTCTTTTTGCTTAGCTGCTGTTCATTTATGTAATTGTGAACACTTATGGAGTTTTGCAATGACTTATGCTTTGTGTGTGAGGAATCTTCTCAGTGATCACATCTTCTCTGGGACTGTAAAGACCATGTTGAGACAGAAAAAAGAATGTGATGTAAAGTGTATCACTACTATCACAGGCTGCAAAGAATATGATACTCAATACTCAAAAGATACATGTAATGCAAAGCTGTATCTGGATATTTCCATATTGTCTGACTCAATTAAGTTATGCTAACTTGAGATTTTTTTCTTTTGATCAACGATGTGCATTACAGGAGTTTATACTTTGAATTCATTAAGAATCTCCAAATATGATGTTTTGCTAGTTGGTTTTACATCTGTATTGTGTGAGATACATAGTTACAGTTTTGCAGAGAACTGGGTGCTACGCAATAATCACATATAGAGCTCATTGCAAAAATGACACTACAGGCACAGTGATTTAGTGCTGAGAAAAGAAAATAATGTCTGTCTCAGCACACATTCATCACATTTACACTGCCATGACACAGTTCATGGAAAGTATGAATAAATAATATGAACAAAAGTGTTTCTAAATACATATTTAGTCTTTCATTCATTTGCATATATATTATATTGACCACTAAGATGTATGATCATAGAAAGGAGTGAAATGATCTAACTTGCTGCACTGAGAACAATGAGCCACTTTTCAATCTTTAATGGTAGGTAATGTCATGAATTACAGGGAAAAGTAATGTATGTTTTTGAGTCTCCTTATGTTCCCTTGTTTGTATCGTGTAATAATGGTGATAATTTAACTGAATCATCACAAGGCTCACTGCAGAATGCCTTGCTGTCTGACTTCTTCACCATGCTATTTGCTCGCACCCAACCCTGCCAACCTGCCACCCACCCACCCACCTCTTGCTTGCACTTACACCCCTCCACTGAACCTCTCACTGATGGTTTGCACGAATTAACAGTGACGTAGCGATCCCTATTTTTTTGCAAGACGATACACTTCAGATTTGATAAGAAAAATTCATAAACACAGATGTCCTTATAAAACTTATCAAATATACAAGAATAAACTGCGGTTATACTCAATTTGTGTTCCCGTACCCTATATAACGGTAGCATGAAATGCACGAGTGAGTTAGAGGGAAGAAGAGAGAGAGCGTGAATGAAAGATGTTAATTTGCGCGCGTGTGTGAGCGTTTACGAGGGCCAAGTAGGGTTACACTGGTATGCAAAAGGGTACGTTATACTGTGTGTGTGTGTGTGTGTGAGGGTGAAACAGTTGTATGAGTGCGTGAGGGAGGTTGAGACTGGTGTGAGGCTGTGAGGAGTGAGTGATCTAGCAGACCACGGCCGCATTCCCTGGAGGGCCGTGGGCGGCTGATGACTCCACCACACTGCTCTCTCTCTCTCTCTCTCTCTCTCTCTCTCTCATTTCCGTATACAACAATTTACAACCACTATAACTTTAATAACAACAAACTACTACGTCACTGAATAAACACTCTTAAGCCTACTATTTTTCTCCCACAAACTACTACTAATGAAAGGAAGCTAGTTGCAAAAACGAGACAGCTTTACTGTTTAATATTATTGTTCTTGTTTCTCTCTCTTTCTCCATGATATGGTGAACAGGGCGTGTCTGTGTCTGTAGGGTAATAAACCTTCAAGCGACGAAAACAAGGCAGACAAATTCTTTCTCTGACCAGCTGCCAACGTCTGTCTCTTTAGCATAATTTTACCCGACACGCTTCTTCCACTTGTGTGTGAATCTACTTCATTTACCCCCGCACGCTCTCTCTCTCTCTCTCTCTCTCTCTCTCTCTCTCTCTCATTTCCGCATATACCATGAACCATAAAAAGTAACCCTCTCTCTCTCTCTCTCTCTCTCTCTCTCTCTCTCTCTCTCTCTCTCTCTCTCTCTCTCTCTCTCTCTCCCGCGTGAATCATAACACTTAGAAAAAATAACCCTGTTTCTACCGTTGTGCTCTCTCTCTCTCTCTCTCTCTCTGCTTGCCTGTGAAAGTTAACAAACAAGATGAACGGCCTTGCTAATGTTCCTCTTCTGTATCCGTCCTTTGTCCCGCCTTCCACCTCCCACACATTACTTTTTGTACCCGTCATTCATTCATTCTTGTCTCTCCCGCCTCTACTCCGCGATGATTAACTATACTGTACGCATTCCTTTTGGTCTCTTCACTTTTCCGCTATTGTCTTTTAAATTCTAGTCCCATATTTTGATTAACTATACGCATTGCTTCGGTCTCCTTCATTCTCTCGCTCCTGTCTTCCCTGGTCCCCGTACTTCGAAACACACCAGGCTCTCATAAGGATTATTTTCAAAGGCCACAGAGATGAATAGTCGATTTCTCATGGGTGATTTATTATTGATGGTGCATAATACTTGTCAAATGAACGTTGGAACCATGAAAATTGCATGTAAACCTCCAATAAAGCGTGTTAAAAGAAGATTCAAAGACGTGGAAACCTTTAAGTATTTATTGTGAAAGTTATTTGCAATCCTCTTATTTTCTTATCTTCTGAATTCCACTGCTGAGATAAACCGAGCAGGTAGAAAAAGAGATGAAAACTTATGTAAAAGTGTGACGCCGATTTACTTCTCACTGCTTTTAATTTGGCACCAGCTAGGAAAAGAGAAACGTGACCGCAAGACGCGGCAGATGCTAAGAGATTATAGTCTAATCTACGTAATGATATAACCATGACGATAGCAAGACTAACCACTTTAAACCTGACGTGTACATATTGGTATTACAATCTTCATACTGCGGAAAAAAAAATGAAGATAGTCTCTTTCATTGCCAAAGTTTCCCATAATTTATAACTTTTACAAATCTTATATGGTGTTGCCTCAAAAGACATGATTAACCTCATATCAACTTTTATTCGGTGTCCACGCAAACATTTTTTTTCCCACCGCTGTGAGAGAATGCTAAGTGAAAAGGTTTTAGCCTCGGACAACGACGATTATAACACCAGCCACCCTCTATCTGGCAAGAATCTAAACCCATGTAATTATCGCACATATATATTTTTCTCACTGCTCTAAATATTACCAAAATGAAAATGCTTTAGCTTAACCCAAATAATTATATCATGACAATTATAACACTAGCCCTCCTCTCTCAATCTGGCACGCATTTAATCCCATGTAATTATCACACATAAGTTATAACCGCAAGAGGCGAGCATAATTAGTTTGAACAATTTCACTAACCAGCCCACCACCGTCTCATGTCTCAGCTGCCTCGCCCATGACTCACCGCATGTGCGATACCAATGAATTTATTCCAAGAGCCCCCTGTCGCTCTGTAAAGATACCAGAAGCGCCCAGGCAGACACAGAGAAATACCACAGCGATAAACACCACTTCCCCGCCGAGCCAAGGCTACGACACACCAAGGATGCACAGCTGCTGCTTCCACGCACAACACTTGCACAATTTGTACCATTTTGCCCCAGTCAGTTGTGATCATGCAGCCAATCCAACACGTGCCGCCCCATGACACCAGGCGCCGCATTCTCAAACATTTCGGCGTCTTGTCTCTATTACTTTCAACAGATTCTCATGGGAGCTATTGGGGGTCGGGTTTTCATTTTTTTTTTTTTTTATGATTCTCGTGATAGTTTAAGAAGGATTCTGTATAATTAATGGGATAATACACACGATAATTTGATTTGTCATTTCTATGGACTTTGAAAACAGTTGTTATGCGAGGATAAAGCGTTTCACAATATGGAGGACAGGCAATTGTCAATATAAGTTAGGAAAATGAAGGAAGTAGCAAATGTTCCTCCATCACTCTATGAGATCCCCCCCCCGCAAAAAAAAAAAGAAAAAAAAAACAGACACAATGGGAAAGTTGAAGGATCACATGAAGATTAGCCATCATAGCTCCTCGTGGTAAGTGTTAAATTAGGTTACGATAAGTTAGTTTGTTATGTAAGCCTGATAGGTTAGGTGACATAACGTGACTTGACCTAACACATGCTATGGTAACCCTCCCAAGAAGCAGCCGAGACAGCTGATATTATGCGATCCAAAAGGCAGAAAAATACTCAGGGATCCACAACAGCTCATTGGCCGTGGGTGCTTGAGGGACACCAGATCAGGGTTGCTGGGGGCGTGAAGGATGTAGTTGGTTGAACTCTTGTGTAACTCGTTTTGATAACTTATGCCAGAAAAAAAAAAAAGAATAGATGGGAAAACTAATCTTGATGACTTAAATGAATGTGTTGGTATGAAAGATGACTGATCCTCACTACGATTTCTTTTAAATGATTGATAATAACAGTATAATAAGCTTTCATCCATCATCTACTCCTTATCTTTTCCTCCTTCTCCTCCTCCTCCTCCTTCCCCAACAACAACAGCAACAACAACAACAACAACAACAGCAGCATCTATCACATCTAGTACGTGCTAATGCTCATCTTCCGCCTCTTCACTCTCTACCTCCTACTAAGATACTCTTGTAGAAAAACGTATCATTATACTTGGTCACATAAATGTTTGATGTGTCAGTTCATTCCTATGAGATCACAATATAAACATCTGAAGATACCTTATTTACTTATTTATTTACTTATTTTTTGACTACTACGGTCACCTCAACTTAATAAAATAAAATGGTCTGATCTGGTGCAAGTTTTGAGCATGATTAAAAAAAAAATTCCAATGAGAAACAGTCATTCAAATAATTCAATGCCTTTCGTATCATTCTTTCTCAATGAAATCGTCTGTGGAAGAAGAAACAAGTGTCATATAGTCATGGCATATGTCACGTTTTAATGGCTTAGGAGCTGCTTTGTGTAGGTCAACTGGGCTTTTACAATCTTTATTTTTTTACGTTCCTATCCTCTTATTACGTAGCATTCAGAGGGTTAATATCACGACGAATTCCTTCCCTTCTATCTCCTGCGTCAGTGTCAGTGTTATGTCGGCCGCCCACCTCCCGCCAGCTCCCGCCCCTGTAACTCCCATCACGCCCGCCTCCCTCGTCACCACGTCAGCTGGCCTGCCTTCGCCCCTTCCGCCACTTCATCGTATTGCTTCCTTTGCATCCACTCTCTATTGAAACTCACTTGCAGGAAACGCCTTCTGTTTGCTTTGTGTCGTAATGAATCTTTTTCTATTTCTTTTGTTCTCCTTTTACGCTTAGTCATCACTTCATCTCTCTCTCTCTCTCTCTCTCTCTCTCTCTCTCTCTCTCTCTCTCTCTCTCTCTCTCTCTCTCTCTCTCTCTCCTTACTGCATTCTTTTATTCTTTCTCATCCTTCTACGCTTAGTCACCAGTTCTCTCTCTCTCTCTCTCTCTCTCTCTCTCTCTCTCTCTCTCTCTCTCTCTCTCTCTCTCTCTCTCTCTCTCTCTCTCTCTCTCTCACTGTTTGTTTTAGCTGAACGAAGCATACATAATAAACTGTGTGGCTGTTCTTTACTCTTTCTCGAATGATGTTATTTTATTTTTCTTCCCTCCAGCACGTAGGCCACAACACACCTGCACCTCCCCGGATCACAGTGATTACCTGCCCCCCTCAGTGTGTTTTTAGCGATATAACTGAGGGCCACAAATATGCTATGTTTATCAGATCTCAAGTGGTTTTGAATTTGTTTTCTAGATGATTTTCTTGGTTTTTGAGCTTATGGTTTAACTTTTTTTTTTTTTTTAAATTTACAGTTCAAAGTGGTCTTGATTTCACTGCTTTACATTTCGGAATAAAGTAATATTATTTCTTCACACGTTCAAGTCACGGCGACAAACAAAATAAGTGATTCAGAGTACTTAAAACTCTTTAGTCCCCAGTTTTATATTCTGCTCAGCAAAATACGTAAAAAAATCTAGAATCTCAAATAAACTCCCAAGTGTTTTCTACGAATGGAGTGATGGATGACTGGAATGTAGTTAGTAATAATTCTGTTATAGACAATTCAATAGGGGCCTTTAAAAGAAGATTAGGTAAATTTATAATGAAGAACATAAGAACATAAGAAAATAAGGGAAGCTGCCATAAGCCGTCAAGCCTACACGTAACAGTCCCTGTATAAAACACACCCATCTATTTCATAAGTTAAATTTAATACCACCCATCATCTACATCCATATATTTAAATATATATCTTTTAAAGCTCCCTATCGATTCGGCACTAGCAATCTGATTACTGAGTATATTACATTCATCTACCACACTATCTGAGAACCAATTTCTTTATCATATAGATAATTTGTACATAAACTGCCATAAGTAGGCCTGATGGCTTCCCCCAATTTGCGTTATGTTTTTATGTTCTGTCATTAACAATAAAAAAAAAAAAAAATTACGAGGTTGGGAATCTTCACTCAGTCTAAGTAAAGTATTTATTCTTACGGCGTGCAAGCCATTTGCTTACTGTTTGTCATTACTGTTTTTGTCTATCCTTCCCCCCGTCTAAGATTACAACTACCATGTGCACTGCTAAGACTGGTTTGGTAAAATTTTTCTTAAGTTTTAGCTGATCTCTTATCATCTTTTCTTTTTGCCTTTATTTTTACATCCGTTCGTTGCTTTTGTGAAGTTCGTCTTGCATGTCAGTATTCTCCCACACTCTCCTCTCAATCCCTTTGTTTCACCTTGGCGTAAACCTGTTTCATGATAGTTATACATCGCTGTCACGTACAATACTAACCATCTCCCTTTTCCCTCACTGACAAGACGTTCATTTTCTGTCCAATTTTCTTCTTTTTACCTGATCTTCAAGTGTATCACAGAGAGCAAAACCGTGATACTTGAATCTGTAGAAGTAATACATTCGTTGCTCTTGTACTCTTGTATCGTTTTTTCTTCGTGACGATGTTTCATCTTTCCCTTCTCCATGGTCCATTCATCTTTCTGATCTTTTGGCTTCACTTAGAAAAAATGATAAAATAAAAAAAAAAAAATTTCTAACTACTAGCAACTATATTCATCTCAGGAATTTCCTTCATTTGCTTGTACCTTATCTGCTCGTCTCGTTGGTTTCCCTACGCCATCCTGTGTAATGAAGACGCCACTTGTAAGAGTAAACATTTCCTTGAGTATATAATAACATTCATCTTTTTCCTAAGCTGGAGTTGGTACTTGAATATCGAAATATCGAAGACTTTCCTTGATATTTGTCTGATGCAGCTTCAGGATTTATTATTCCAGTGCAACATTTCTTCGCTGCCATCCTCTATCTAAATTTTGGGTGAGTGTGTGGTCTATATTCTGAAACGCTTCTGCTCCGTACCTTCATTACTTTCAAAAGGCCCTAATTGAAGTAACATGTATTTATAAGGATGCTTTTACGATTCTAGTGACAGATTAAGAAAACTTCTACATTATTAACAGGAGAAACATTCTTGAGAACCCGGCTAATCATCTCTGTGGCCTTTTGAAAATAGTCGTGATGAGAGAACAAAGCGTTTCAGAGTACAGGCCTTGGCACATCCCACCCATTTTGAAATATTTTCCCGACGTGTGGGGTAAAGTTTACATCCTCAGATGAGTATGTGTAAACTCGCCTCTCCCAATCACGTTAAGTAGTACGTGTGTCTGTTTCAGTGTAAACCTTAACTTTCAAGTGTGTGTGTGTGTGTGTGTGTGTGTGTGTGTGACCCTATCTCTCTCTCTCTCTCTCTCTCTCATTGCCTGCGTAGGTATATTCACACGAGTCTTGCTATTTCTGTCGTAATGGGTGCAGCAAATGAACAGTCATGGTCCCAAATGGTCAAGCTCAGAGAAGAGCAATGTTCAAATAGACATGCATGTTACATAATGATGGTTCTGGTGATAAGAGTGGAGGTGGCATCCGGAGGCGGCCGTTGACACCACCACCACCGCCACCTTGCTGCGCCTCGGCCACTGAACAGAACACACACACACACACACACACACACACACACACACACACACACTTCTATTTCTTGCCTTCCCTCTATTATTACTAAAATTGGCTTCTGGACAGGAAGTAGTGCAGTCTACTTTTTTCTTCGTTTTATTTTTACTACAACGAGAAAGATTTCATTGCATGTGTGTGTGCGTGTGTGTGTGTGTGGGTCTCGGTGCGTCTCTCTCTCTCTCTCTCTCTCTCTCTCTCTCTCTCTCTCTCTCTCTCTCTCTCTCTCTCTCTCTCTCTCCCTCCCTATCTACGCATATCATCCTCACCACAATCGCCCATGTCAAGGACTAGTGGGGTAGATCAGCGACCAGTAACCTTGAAACCTCCACGGATGAATGCAATCGCTTGGCCAGAGCAAGATCACTGAATAGATGCTCTCACAATCCCTGGCCATCACTTCCCCACATGAACTAGTGTAAAAACTGACTTCAAGAGTATACACATCCAGTCACAGTGACACTTCTAATGATGTGATTATTCTCTGTTTTTATTTACGGCGCTACATGACCGCTATGTTGTGGCGCATTAGTGTAACTCAACAAATCAGTCTTAATGTAAATCACGCAATCAGTCTCTGTATTACTCTTAACAAAATCAACAAGTACATTGTAAGGTTGCCGGTTCTCAGTTCACAGGTCTCGTAGTTCTTTAGAGAAATCAGTCGCTAGTACTACACATGCTCATATGACGGTAATACAACCACGGGACTTTCCATTGTAAATGTTCCGCTATTAACTTAAGACGCCGGTTGGTGCCAGTCATCAGGTAATGATGCCAAGAAGCCGCGTAGCTGACAGGTAGTGTGTGTGTGCCTGAGTGCCATGGTGTTTGCTTTTCTTCTTACACACGACGTCGTAAAAGAGATAAATTTTCCCCTTTGTCGGCAATAAATCACGCGGAGTTATCACCTCCCGCCGCGCTAATATTTCATCCGTGCAGTAGCTCAGCACACACTCCGGCCACGCTTACATTAATAATAGTCGTATCTTCTCCCTTTAAGCATTCACTAGTAGGAGTTAATATCACAGTTATCTTCAAGAACTGTTCGTAAATTTACCTGTATAAAATTTCTACGGCTGACGACCTAGTTATAACATCCCTTTTGGAGTGTACTGCACACGCTCCAACCACGCTTACAGGATATCAGTAATGGCTCTATTTCTCCTTTACATATTTACTAATAGGAGTTAATAGAACAGTTATCTTTAATAACTGCTAGTACGACGAACGACTTAGTTATAACATTATTTTTAGTATACAAGTCATCTTTACATTTGTCAATCTATTTTTTTCTTCCGTATGCTGACAGTAGCTTTTTTCTTCTTCTTTTAATGTTCTACCGTCTTCCTGCTCATTTGACGAACTAGCATTATACGTTGGGCCTTCATGCATTGCGACTCTCCATTATATTTATTAAGGACCAAACCAGTTTATAATTTTCTCACCAGAAGTATCATTAATTCGTTTTCTTCTTGCTGCTGCTACTGTGGGTCGCCACGGCGGATCACTCGTCTCCACTTTACTCTCTTTTGCATCTTCTATTGCACGCATCAACCGCTTGTCTTTCTTCAATACATTAAAAAACCTCTTCGGTCCTTCTCGCTTCCTCCTGTCTAGCAATTTCCACCACAAATGAGAACAACAAAAATTCATGATTAGGAATGAGATAAACACACACACACACACACACACACACACACACCTACTATGAATAAAACATTGTGGTATATTAGTCACGGTCACAGCCAGCTGCACACACTTCCTCTGTGTTCACCTTCACCATTTTCTTTCACCGTCAAGTCCTCTAATAATACCATAAAAAAGATCCTAGACTGATCATATACTGAAAAAAAAGAAGAAAAAAATCCTAGTCTGTGAGCAGATCTGAGGACTTGAGAGGAAAAGGACAAAACACAGAAGTGCGGTAAGTTATTGGACTTCTAACCATCGATTGTTTAGCGAACAGCGAGGACCTGAAGCTTCTCTCTACCAAAACCTTCCTAATGCTTGCTTCCTCCTTCGCCTTGCTTCGTCCGGCACTAACACAATCTATTCCAAACCTTCACACATGTCATACATAGTTAGCCACCTATAGCTTGAATGGCGTAGAGTAAGAGACGATCTGATAGAGGTATTTGAGTCTTATAGAGAGAGATTTGAGTCGTATGATATATGCAAAATTCATGGGGTTAAGAATCAGGATAGGACTAGAAGTACAGGATTCAAGCAAGCTCCACAGGAAGGAATTGGTCCTCAAACAGAGAGACAGATGATTGGAAGAGACTCACTTATAATATATTTAGTGCCGAGTTATGAATTTATTGATAGGGATGACGTAGCTGAATATAGTGTTACATTTTATACAGGTACTGCCATGTGTAGATGTACTGTATTTTTTCATGTTCTTATGTTCTTGCAGATTAGTGGGTGACTGAAATAGACTCAACAGTGAGATATTTAGTACCGAATCAATAGAGAGCTTTAAAGAGTTAGATTTATGAATAAGTATGATATGTGGAAAAAAAATTAACCGTTTTATGGGTCATTAGCTTCTTGCGGCTTCCCTTATATTCTTGCGTTCTTATGGATGCTTTTTACTTAATTCTTGCTGTTATCTCCTTCTTTTGTAACGCTTCCCCTTTCTCTTTTTCTTCTACCTCATACGCACTTTTCTTTCAATAAACTGTTAAACTATTAGTCATCTGGTAGGTCTGCTTTACCGGGAAACTTCCAGTCGACAGCAACACCTCACCTGACGTTTGCTATTCCGTTCGTTCCCCTGGCCACACAATGGAGCATCAGGTATGCATCAGATGCTTTACGATAGCGAGCTAATGACATGTATCCTTTCATCGTTCTCCTGTCTGGTATCGTAAATGTATTCCATGCATGTAAACTGATTAACAAATTTCACTTGGCATCCAGTGAAAAATGTTGATGTTTATTTGTCATTGCATAAGCATTATATTCATTGTATAAATAAAAGATACGTGAATAAAGCAACATTGGATCTTGTTTTTTGTTTGAATTGGGCCTGTGAAGATAGATAGGTAGGTAAGTGTAGATAGATAGATAGATAGATAGATAGATAGATAGATAGATAGATAGATAGATAGATAGATAGATAGACGGATAGATAGACAGACTGATTGTATACTGTGTCGAAACAATAAGGTAATTTAACAGATCGTTCAAATAAGAGGTACTTAAAATATTCCTGATTCTTATTTTCGCATAATTGAATTTTAAAAAGAGTGACCGATTGATTGCTTGATTGATTGAGTGACCAATGCGCAGCAACAACGAAATCATATCGTGCCAAAGCCTGTAGAAAATAAAATAAAGAAATAAATGAACAACTCCATAGCGCGACGAAACTGTTCTGTCTTTGAGTATTTGATACGAATGCAACATTAAAACTGACCCAAACTGCTCCTCTGTCTGATGCAGTTACCGGCGTGACGCAAAACTGATATTACTGCTTGAATTCCATTTATTTTAGAGTGAAGCTAACTCCCATACACTACTGTAAGTGAATGCTCTAGAGGTTGGTTTTATTCCTATTCCTGATGTTGTTATAGATCAACATGTCTCGTGGTATCTGTTCTCACGTATCATCATGTCTGTCAGTCTGTCTGCTTATGATATGTCCATGTGTTTGTCTGTCTACATGCCTGTCTTTCTTTCTTTCTGCCTGCTGCCTGCCTGTCTGCCTGCCTCGTGTCCAGACACATGAAAACACAAGGTGCAAGCAATTTCCTCCGCAACCAAAAACTCGCAGAACTCACAGCAAAATTTTCTCAACCCTGAGGCACAACTCGAGCCAGAAAGATGAACGTGTGAAGAGAGGATGACAGAGAGAAGAAGAGAAAGAAGAAGGGAAAGGAGAATGAGATGAAGAAAAAAAAGAAGACGGGGAAGAAGAGTATGAAGAAGAAGAAGAAGAAGAAGAAGAAGAAGAAGAAGAAGAAGAAGAAGAAGAAGAAGAAGAAGAAGAAGAAGAAGAAGAAGAAGAAGAAGAAGAAGAAGAAGAAGAAGAAGAAGAAGAAGAAGAAGAAGAAGAAGAAGAAGAAGAAGAAGAAGAAGAAGAAGAAGAAGAAGAAGAAGAAGAAGAAGAAGAAGAAGAAGAAGAAGAAGAAGAAGAAGAAGAAGAAGAAGAAGAAGAAGAAGAAGAAGAAGAAGAAGAAGAAGAAGAAGAAGAAGAAGAAGAAGAAGAAGAAGAAGAAGAAGAAGAAGAAGAAGAAGAAGAAGAAGAATCAGGAGAAGAAAGAAGAAGAAGAAGAAGAAGAAGAAGAAGAAGAAGAAGAAGAAGAAGAAGAAGAATCAGGAGAAGAAAGAAGAAGAAGAAGAAGAAGAAGAAGAAGAAGAAGAAGAAGAAGAAGAAGAAGAATCAGGAGAAGAAAGAAAAAGAGAAAAAGAAGAAATATTAATAAACCCAACCCAACCTAACAAAACCCAACCCAACCTAACAAAACCCAACCCAACCCAAATTATCCCAATCCCATTCAAGTCCAGCCAGTCAAGAACCAGCTCCCATACACAGCCACCGCTTCCCTCCTTGCCGTGTACTCGAGGTAAGGTATAAGCGGCCAGGCGTGACTTGCTGGCGGTGTGGCTACTTGTCTGGAGATCGTGTGAGGTAGCTGTGGTAATGTGGCCATCATTGAGGCGTTGATGCTCGTCTTGTGGTGATGGTAGTTGCGGTGGTTGTGAGGTTCAAGTAGGCGTGAAAAGTAGTGGTGATGGGAGTACTAGGAAATGGTGATGGTGATGGTGGTGGTGTTCATGTGGGAAATAGTGGTGTTAATGGTTTGCTGTCATCAATGGAGCGTTTTTTTTTTTTTTTTTTACCTCCTTCTTGTTGTCCTAAGCTAGTGTCCGTCTTACATAAATAAACAAATGAATGAATAAATAAATAAATAAATAAATAAATGAATAAATGAATAAATAAATAAATGAATAAATACATAAATAAACACGCAATAAAAAAAAAAATGAGGATGGGAGTACTAAGGAATGGTGATGATAGAATTGATGTGGGATGAAGATATTGGTATTAATGGCTTCCTGTCCCCTACATAAACGTGTGAATAAAAGGGATTTAAGTTAATGAAGTGGAAAGGCGTCAGGTATCAGAGGTCTTATGGTGTAAGGTAAAGCAAGAGAGGAATGGTTACGTATATGAGAAGATATCGCGATGTATAGATAAAGTAAGGATTTGTGACACTATTCAGACTAAACTATAAAATGATTACAAAAGGAAAATAATGCAAGATACTACATAAAAATGGTGTTCACATTAGTGGTGAGAGCGGTGGAAGTCACTAACACAGACATTTTGATAACTTGGAGGAAAAACAGACCGCAGCAAATGTAACACACAAGTGGAAGAATTAGATTTTGATAAAGCGAATGTATTTTGGTGAATAGTTGAAGTAAGATCTGTACACCTACTAAGACTAAAACTACTAAAAGAGCGTAGGTGGAAAACAAAAACAATGCAAAGGTACAATACATAAATAAAGCAAGGTACTGCATGAAGACGCTGATGTTAGTAAAAATAACGGTGGAAATCAGTAGTAAACATTTTGATAAGATAGAAGACGAGTACAACAGGAAATATAGCATTGGGGAAACGGAAGAATTGGATTTTGATAAGGCAGATTTCCCGCTAAGCTTCCTCTCCCTGTCAAATGTCCTGAGGCGATGCACAGGAGCGAGGAGTGTTGGAATGTAGGAGTATTACCACTGATCTACGCTAAGAAGGGAAGAGCCGCCCTTCGACCCATATTCCTAAACGGTTGGCTCTTATCACAACCATGACTCGTGTTCTTAGGAGTGTTTTTCTTACTGATGATGCAGAATACTTGTTAAACTATCGATAGTATCATGAAATTACACTCGAAAACTCCCCTTACTTCCACTATAGCTTGTCAAAAGTAGCCGATATAAGGTGCCCAAACCGATCTTCATCTCAGGGGCTGTTATTCACCGTCATTCTTACATGGTAACAAATACGCAGAGGACTAAATCGGTGAAGCCAAACAGTGCAGATTGAAAACTAATAAATGTCGAGAGAGTAAATAAAGTGGAGTGTAAACATTAAATCTTCATGTTTCGAATGCAAATAAATGTTGTTGAGAAAGAGAGAGAGAGAGAGAGAGAGAGAGAGAGAGAGAGAGAGAGAGAGAGAGAGAGAGAGAGAGAGAGAGAGAGAGAGAGAGAGAATTTGATACTTTATAAACATATAATCCTCACAACTCATCATACAAGATATATGTTCACAATATGTTCACCAAAAATAAGCAGAGTATACAGATAAATAGAAATATAGATAGATATCTAAACAGATAGATACTAGATAGATAGATGAATAAATAAATAACACAGTGAAAGTGCTGTTGAATTTATATAAAGCTTGAATTTAGTTCCCTCGTCATCCCCAATAAAACAGTTGAACCCTAAACGTCACCTCCCTCGCTGGGGTCGCACCGGACTCGTCCCTTCCATACTAGAGGAAAGAACGGCGCGCTTTTCCAATCTTCTGTTGTTGTCCACGGCTTAATGGTCAGAGTGGTTGTCACGGAGCTGCCGCCCACCCAACACGTTACGGCCTCAATTCCTGGCCAGGGCACGTGACAAGCAGCTGTGTCACCTGTCCATTGTCCACCCATTCTCCCAGGGTAGGTAGGTAAGGAAGCACCTGTGGCAAGACTCCGAGGAATTGGTTGGGTGACTTACAGGTTATCGACTTATACTCAGGGTCGTGCTCTTTGACTGCTGGGAAATTAGTACCTTTTGAGTTCCGTGGTCACTTGAGTTACGTTATACTTTCCCGTGGTGTCTTAAAATTTTGCTCTAAACTCGAGCCAGATTATCTTGCCACTCTTGAGTAGAGGCAGTCACAGTGAGGCAAATAGGAATTTAAGAATATAAGGGAAGCTGCAAGAAACCGGTAGGCCTACACTTGGCAGTCCTTGCATACAACGTAGTACATTCATCAAAATGGATGATAATTGGTGTGTTAATGAAAAAAAAAATGAAAGTAGTAGATAGAGATATACAAGTAGGACAACTGCATATAAGTAATTTGGTGAATATTTAGAGAAATAAAAGAATGAATATCTGAATAATGTGAGGCAGAGTAGAAGGAAAGACACAGAGGAGAAAATACCCAGTTCTGGAACTTGTTTGTTTTCGCTGCAGGATATTGTCTCCTTCCCTTCTTCCTTTCTTTTCTTGACTCATTTCCTCACTTCCGTCTCCCCACCCATCCTCCTCCCTCACCTTTACTCTCTCTCTCTCTCTCTCTCTCTCTCTCTCTCTCTCTCTCTCTCTCTCTCTCTCTCTCTCTCTCTCTCTCTCTTGCTTTTTTCTGTCATCTCTTTGTGATTCCCTTCCTAGGTAATTAAATTTCCTTTACTCTGTTTGTTCTTCTCTTTCTTCTTGTTTGTTTTTCAGTCATCTCTTTGTGGTTCCCTTCCAACGTAATTTAATTTCCTTCACTCGATTTATTCTCCTCCATGTTATATATAAGTAGATTTCATGGAATTCTTTTCATGTGGTGAGGGCATTAATGGAGTTATGAAAAACATGGAAAGCAAGCAAGCAAGCACACACACACACACACACACACACACACACACACACACAAAGAAGAGCAATCAGGTAGTGCATTGTTTAGTATGTTCGACCAATATCTAAGAGATTCTGAGTTCGAATCCCGGCCGGTTAATGATAATCTGGCCTTTCACACTGTTAACTCCTGTTCATCTGGCAGAGGACAGGGGAGGGAAGTAAGGTGGGAAGCTGTGACCTTACAACCAGAGAACCTCGCCGTGTAACCCAGGCAACCCAGCCAAGACAGGCCAGCGTGGCGTGGTGTGTGCCTTAATACGCCGACCTCATCACTTGGGAAGGTCTTGGTTCTGGAGTAAAATTATTTAGGGTGATAATAGTAATGACGGAGGACCAAAATACTGCAAATGAGAGCAATGAATTCTCAACGCACTCTAATTACTAGAGGTCACTTCTCCCTAAAAAATAGCCGCAGGTCCTACTTGAATCTATGTGCAAGGTTTCACAAGAGGTAATGATTCACCACCAAGTCTTTTTATAGGACGGCCGAGTTGAAAAAGAAGTAGATGCGTCCCCTCCTGGACACATGCCCAAAATGGGTGGTAATTTAGTGAGGCAATCTAGCATGCAGCGCCTGATCGTGTGATAAGAATACTGTGTTTCCCTGGGGTGCTTTCCAGGCCAGTCATGGATCAGGAAAGACGAGTTCTGAACAGCTGCCTGTTTCCAGCACGAACAGGAAGCGCTTCCTGCTTCCATCCTACTTTGCGCGGCCGTTCGCGACATTTTTGTTGTTGTATCGTGTCAGTTATGGAAACATAAATATCATTGTAACAAGAGCTCTGCATGAGTCTCGTCTCCCGAGTAATTTATTTATTTTTTCTCACAGAATCCAAACTGAGGTAATTTTCCTTCACGGTGTTAGACCAGAAAATTTTACCTCGAATCACCGCGGCGGGTCTGTACCACGCCAATTAATAGCCTGTTTTTCTTGCCCCTAACAATTTTAGAACATTAAACAAATATACACATCCGGCTTCGTCAGGAGTATATTTTGGGAGATAAGACAAAATTCTGCCCCACTCCACCACTCACGTCTTACATTTTTTTTTTTTTTCGTCAAGACAGTTCGATAAACTGCTGGTTTAATGAGTTGCCGAGTTTTCTTCTTGAAATAGTCAAGGACGCTGAATTATTTTTATCCACTTATTCTAATTTAATAAAGCCTTTTCATCAAGAAGTGCGCGTGTCCCAGCTTGGAGTGCACCGTGCCACGCTTGAATTCTGTCTCCCACCAACTCCTAACGACACTACAAGTCAGGTTCACATGACATGACCTGATCTCATCCAGCGTTAAGTTACACTATTTTATCGGTCACCTACTCTAACCTCTCCCTTAAATCCAAATCTGATTCCTGCGGTTATTTTATTTTGGAGGTTTCAAGATATGTCTCCACGTATGTACATAATTTAAATTATTCTTTCGGACAGGACTGGCACCTTCAGTGAGGCTTCCTTTCTCTCTCTCTCTCTCTCTCTCTCTCTCTCTTTTGTTGCCCTTAGCTAAAGCCCTTTTTACATAAAAAAAAAAAAGACCGAATTACTAAGCAATACTTTTTATTCTGATTCCAAGGACGAATGAATACAAAATTTAATGCAATCCATCCTACCCACTCTCCCACCCATCCACACAAACACACTCACACACACACACACACACACACACACACACACACACACATTTGGACGTTCTCACGGTTGCACTCCACTGATAAAACACAGAGGAAAGCATAAATACATAAATGCAGTAGACGGGTTAAAAATAGCAAAAGTTCCCGTGGGATTTGAGATTCACTGTCTTGTCCGACGAAGCAGATGGACATTATCTGCATTGGGAGGGGAGAGGAAAAAAAAAACTGAAGACTACCATTAACTTCCTGTGATGCAACTCTCCTCCCCCCTTTCTCATTGTTAACACCAAAATTTACACAGCTAAACTAGTTCAATATTTACTTTTTATTAATTTTTTTTATACCATATGCAAACAAACAGACGGAAGAACAGATAGACAGGAAAACAGACAGAGAAAGAGAGACAGACGAGTGGATGGATAAACACACACACACACACACACACACACACACACACACACACACACAACCTGACAGATACATTAGCGAGGCGAGCAATGTTGGCGCCTCCCTGCGTCTCATGTCCCCCTCGCCTCCACTCATGCCCCCCTCGCTTACCCTCACTACCACCTCCACCACCACGTAACCGATGCTCTAAAGTCTCTGGATGGGCGGGGGCGAAGCAAGGGCTGCGGTTAATCATGAGCCAGGCATTCGGTGACCAGAAGCAGAGTTACGGGAGATAAGGAAAAGAGAAAAGAAGAACCTATGAAATTAAAACATATTCAGATACTCATTCAAGGTAATAAATGGATGTATCATGCATGTACATACATTTTAGGTAGTAGATGTGATGGAAAGAAGAGGAAGGAATGTATAAAAATGCAAATAAACTGTAATTACGAGATTTAATGAGTAATGCATAGAAGAGATCGCGCACACACAAACACACCCATAAAAGTCCACACACACACACACACACACACACACACACACACACACACACAGTCACCTCCCGTTTCACCCACGCATTTAATTCAACAGTTGCAAGAAACCACCAAATTAACGGTCTGTTTACTAAGGGCTCGCGAGCGACTTGAATTATGTGTCGCGGGGGACCTTTCAATAACGCAGAGGTCACGGAGGTCAGGCGGCCATCGAGGAGCGTAGAGAACAATTTTTTCGACAACAAGAATGGACGCAGTATTCCGGGAAGGGAGAACGGCGGGGTCTGTCTGGGTGGGGCGCGGCGCGGGTAGAGATTTGGACGGGAGGGAGAAAGGCATGGCGGAGGGTGTGGGTGAGGCAGCTGGGTGGTGCAGGTGTAACGAGTGGCACCCGCGCCCAGTGCCACCGTGGCCCTTCCTTCACCCCGCTGCCACTCGCACGATCCACGTCTGCGCGTCCCCTGCTGCCTTGAGAATCCTTCAGCGGTGCAGCAGCCCGCCTTGGGAGGGTGTCTGGACCCAAGGCCTCGGGAAGCGCAAAGGGGCGGGGAAAGGCAGTGACGTAGGGTGTGGGCGTGCACTGGCGCGAGGAACGACAGGTTGGGCAAAGGCACTTGCGGGTCTTGGGCACAGGCGGCAGGGCAGAGAAGACTGCCATACCGGGTCCTGTCATGGTGAGGAACGAGTGAGGGAGGGGGAGCGCTATGCGGGCGTGGCGCGGACACCTCTAAGGCCTGAGAGTAGCCACTCTCGCTACCATGGACAGGGCCCAGCGCCTCCGTCTCATCCTGCAGGGACTGATATGGGCGTGGATCTACCGGCATGCAGACGCGGGTAAGTACTTCCCTTCCTTCTCTCCAGAGCAAGGTCAATCCGGGTCACACCAGGAGACACGCTATGCAAGAAGTGTCTGCACTACATTATGCACGAGGAAGTCACATTTAGGCATGCTATGATAAAACAGCGACAAATCCGAGACTCGTAACTCACTCCATGAAAAAACAAGAAAATAAATCAATTAAAATAAAACTTTCGGGAAAAGTTCAATTGTAACTGGAAAAATCGCGTCAGGTGCGCTAAATTGCTTCCTCGTATCGATGACATGAACACGGACCACGATAAGTTATAGTTTCATGCTGAATAAAATTCAAGGCAATCAAAACCAGGAAAACGTGGGAACACATTTCCAAAACTAGACCGTCGCCATTGGGCGCCGCGCCGCGCCCCGCCGCGCCCTGCCGAGCCCCGCCCACGGCCAGGCTTGGGTTGCCCTCCGCACCCTCGAGTCATGATTCTAAGACGCAACACAGCGAATCCACCGCCAGGCATCCACTGTAATTCGACCGTTAAGAAATACAAACAGTCGCCTCTTAACTCCAACCGTGGCTTGTGGGTGTCTAGAAAAACATCAAATGCTGTTTTGCCACAAGAGGAAAAAAGTTATACTTCTTCCCCTCTTAAATAATTCAAATTTTGTTTACTGCGGAGTAAGGTTATCATTTTCCTACACTGTCTCACATTACTAATGAACGGCTTCACAAGACCCCGCCCAGATGGCACAAAAATTAAATCCATTCCTTTTTGCAGATAGAGATTGCGCACTCTTGAAGCACAGCGTGACGTCATGGCGCTTAAGTGAAGCCAACTGGGTTTTGGGAGTGGCGTAGTTGACCTGTACCTTGACGGGGCTCGGCGATGGGGCCACAGGGCATTGCAGTACGCCGTTACCACCAATTAAATAGCACGACAGACTCCATGATTAAGAACACATTAAAACACGAGTGCAAAGACAATGGGAGTAACCCTGAGACGGACGAATAAGTCTGATTCTCTTAGTCTTGAAAAGCGCTGAGAAATGTATGCTGACGTTCCAATCCCCGTTAAGTTAAAGGCAGTTTAACTTGTCTTCTTTCACACCGTAGCAAGGAACAGGTACGGGATGCAGGGCGAGGAGTTGTGACCTTGCATCCCAGCAACTAAGCCAAGACGCCACAAGCCAGCGTGGCATATTATATGGCTTGACGTCTCCTTTCACACACTTCAGGCATTAAGGATTGCTTTTGTTCCGCACTGGAATCATATAGGCTGCTGCTGATTATGATGAAGATGATGGAGGTAGGGGAGGAGGTGGAGGAGGAGAAGCAAGAGGAGGAAGAGGAGGAGAATGAGAACTAGTCAATATATACATAGCAAGTGAGGTCGGGATAGGCAAGGCAACAAGTATTTACTAATAATACTGTTTAGGTCTCTCGTGCGGGATGAAAAAAAACAGCGTATCGCAGTGGAATGAAATGATAAGAGTCTTCTGGTCATTCCTCCTCCTCCTCCGCAGCAGCAGTAACTTGGCTGGCAGGGGCTTTTAATTAATCATGTATAGGAAACACGATACGCCTGGATGGAAGGACGGAACTGTTTGTAAGTGGAGTCTGATATGTATATGTGTGTGTGTGTGTGTGTGTGTGTGTGTGTGTGTGTGTGTGTGTATGTGTGTGTGTGTGTGTGTGTGTGTGTGTGTGTGTGTGTAGGTCACTGGTCCCTGTGTTTATTTATCTTGGATTGACTATTCAGTGTGTGTGTGTGTGTGTGTGTGTGTGTGTGTGTGTGTGTGTGTGTGTGTGAAGATCACTAAGGTAGGGAGGAGGCAGAGGAGGAGGAGGAGGAGGAGGAGGAGGAGGAGGAGGAGGAGGAGGAGGAGGAGGAGGAAAGAAAGAAAGGGAAAAATGAGACCAGATATTAGCCAGCCATGAAACAAGAATGTGTGTGTGTGTGTGTGTGTGTGTGTGTGTGTGTGTGTGTGTGTAAGTGCTCGTTCGCTCGCTCGCACTGTCCATCCTCTCATATCTCTATCTATCTGCATGTATAATCCCTCCCCTCTCTCTCTCTCTCTCTCTCTCTCTCTCTCTCTGTCTGTCTGACTGTCTATCTCAAACTCGCTCTATCTTCACATTCTCGTACCCAGGAAGAGGAAAGGAGAACACAAGCTGGGTCTGTAAGGGTGATCATCTCTCCTATAAAGTCACCCTTGTGTTTATGTGACCCAGAACGCGTCTCTGCGAAAGCTCCCTCGACACACACATTCACCCGCCGCTCCTCACTGGCCAGGACAACAACAGAAATCAGGCGCTGCAGGGATAGGGTTCAACAGCCTCTGTGTAGTTAGTTAGTAATTGTAGAAGTTCGGTAACAAGATCACGAATAAGAACAACAATAACAAGATATATCGAGTAGATTTTTTTTCTTTATAAATAAGAGGGGCAATGGCCTAGGAAATACAGAAAGCAGGCAGGGAGTTCCAGAGTTTACCAGAGAAAGGAATGAAATATTGGGAATGCCAGTTAACTCTTGCATTAAGGAGATGGATGGACAGAATAGGGGTGAGAGAAAATAGAATGCCTTGTGCGGCGAGACCACAGGAGGAAGGGAGGCATGGAGTTAGAAAGATTAGAAGGACAGTTAACGAGAAAGAAACGATAGAAGATATGAAGTTAGTAATAGTAGAAATTCGGCAACAAGAAGGACAAGAAGAAGAAAATAAGAGAAAATGGAGGTTAAGATTGATTCCTAGCGTCTAAGAGATAGATAGATAGATAGATAGATAGATAGATAGATAGATAGATAGAGAGAGAGAGAGAGAGAGAGAGAGAGAGAGAGAGAGAGAGAGAGAGAGAGAGAGAGAGAGAGAGAGAGAGAGAGAGAGAGTTCCAATTTCATAGTCTGTTTTTTTTAATCATATTGCTTAATCCATGTGAAAGTAATGATACGGAAAGCAGAAGCGGTTGGTTATTTTCTCCTCCACACAGTCGCAGCTCGAAATAGGAACACACACACAGACATTC
>NC_087177.1:9250000-9257500 GCF_035594125.1 Scylla paramamosain
CGCCTTAACGACGGGGGACATAATGATTTCGCACGTGGGGGAGAGGGTTTTGATGGCCCAGTGGAAGTACGCTCATTATAGTTATATGAAAATAGAAGAAAAATAAATAAAAACTCGAGTAATATTCTGAACTAACTTCTACTGTGTTTAGCGTTTTCTTTCTTCTCAATTTTAACTGTTTAACCTGCTTTGTCCTATTGTTTGCATAGACATAATAAAAAGAGAATGTGGTAATTTTTGTCCTATTTAGGCTATTGAGATATCTAAAAGACAGAGTACAAAAATGAATACCTTAAAAGATGTCGAAAGTTTTAATGGAAAAAGAAATTGTTTAGAGGCGAAGGACTTAAGTCTTCCGATCTGGTGGCAATCTATTACTTCTCTAAGGAAATTGCGAAAGAGTTAAGTCCTCTGTGAAATGCTGAAACTCGAAAGTGTTAATGAAAAGAATTGTTTAGTAGTGAAAGAGACAAGTCCTCTCATCTGCCAACAATCTATCACTTCTCTAAGGACATTGTTACCAGATCAAGCGACTTACGACAGAAGAAAAGCATTTAATAGTCTAAAATATTTGTTACACGACTTCTGACTACGACTGTACATATTTCCCAGACTGTCAACAGTTTGAGCCGTGATGGGGTCGTCAGCATGAACGCGATGTTTGATTAATTTGGGTGTGGAGGAGGAGAGAGGCTTGAAGCGTCTGTGTGTTAACGTTCAATATCACGGATTATTTATTTTGTCTTACTTCATTGGATGGCTGTGGTCAATGATGATGATGTTGGTCAGCGGGGCTATGAGTGTGTGTGTGTGTGTGTGTGTGTGTGTGTGTGTGTGTGTGTGTGTGTGTGTGTGTGTGTGTGTGTGTGTGTGTGTCAGGGAACTTTGGCATTACACAGGCCACATCTCTTGAATAACTCCCCAATAGTCCTTTCCATCCGATCCCATGATTCATTATTCCAGTTTCTTTTAAGGTTTACAACACTACTTTATTATTTTTTTTATGAATTTCCTTCCTTCCCCCGTGTTCTAATACCACAGTCAGCTTACTGAGGTATCTTATCACCCTCACTCAACAACCTTTCCAAACATAAATCTGCTTTTTCATTGCAATCTCGTCTCTTAACACGTCTTCTTTTGTACCGAGACCATTAAACATATTTGCCGTCACTCACAGCACATTTTACACATCCTGCCACGTTGCTTATGATTGTTCATGACTTTCCTTCCCTTCCCTTTCAATTTTCTTACGAGTCTCTAATCATCCTTCTCCTTTGCCTCACGGATCGCAATAGCCACTTCCTTACCTCCACCATTAACACAATTACGCTTCTTTCAAAATCTTCCACTCTTTATTACTTCAGTTACAAATCTCTTCCTCCGCGTTTTTTCTTTCTCCTTCCTCTTCCTGACTCATGTGCCCTTCATTTCATATCCTCTGCCACACACACACACACACACACACACACACTGTTTAAATACCATCTCAATTTTTCAAGCCAGGTACTTCCTTGGAAATTCAGTGATAAGCGACCTCTGAAATGCATCCGAATCCCCTATTATTTCTCTCTTATCATTACTAAGTACCTTATTGAGTTTTCCCTTATCTCTGCTTCATATTCTGCTCCTATAATCCTCTTCGTTTTGTTGGTTATTGCTTATTACTCTCATATTTTTACTATTTTTTTTTGTATGCAGGAGGGGAAATGTACATAAGAACATATGAACGTAAGAACGGAGGGGAAATGTACATAGCTTGTTGCGTGTTTCTTCTTTCTTCTTCATCATATTCTTTTTTTTTTTTCCTTCTTCATTCTCCCTACTATGACTGTCTTCTTCTTTGTATCGTATTCTATCCAATGTTGCCTTAACTTTCCTTGGGTTTATGAAGGGTAAAATGTTATGGTGTGTGTGTGTGTGTGTGTGTGTGTGTGTGTGTGTGTGTGTGTGTGTGTGTGTATGCTTTAATGCGCATTATGAGAGGGGAGGGCTGGGTGGTGTGGGGGGAGGAGAAGGGAAGGTTACAAATAATAATGAAGTATTGTATTAAGTGCTTGTATTGTTCATCTCATGCATTCGTGTTTGTTTGGAAAAGCTCAGTGTGTGTGTGTGTGTGTGTGTGTGTGTGTGTGTGTGTTTCCATAAAGATAAAGCAAGGACTTAACGAAGACCACACGAGAGAATGCAAGCACTTCGTCTCCTCTATTTGTGCGAGTGTCTGTGCGCAAAAATATTAAATACATAAATATTGACCCTGTCTGCTGCTTGGCCTCCACTGTTGGGGTGCTCTTTCTCTCTCTCTCTCTCTCTCTCTCTCTCTCTCTCTCTCTGAATACACATCACATATACGTTACATTATAACAAAGTGATAAGCATAAGCTAATAGTACAATGGGAAGAAAAGCATATACAACAAGCTCGCTAAAAGTTACTGCATATATACAGAAAGGCGAGGAACACTGAATAAATATACATTGGAAAACAGAAGAAAGGGATAGCTTCCAAGTATTTGCATTTTTGTACTTTTAAATTGTTCAGTAGTAGCAGTAGTGGTAGGTCATGGTAGTGGTGGTAGTGGTGATGATGGTGGTGATGGTGGTTGCAGTAGTAGTAGTAGTAGGAGGAGGAGGAGGAGGAGGAGGAACAGTAACAGAAACAAATACAGCAATAATAATATGGAAAAAATAACTGCGATAATAAAAAGGATGATGGTAATAATAATGGTAATGATAATAACAATAACAGCAATAATGAAAGGACAGCAACAGCAACAAACAACAACAACAACAACAACAAAAAACAACCACAACCACAACCACAACAACGACAACAACAAATCAACCACAACAACAGCAATAACAACAGCAATCTGCTTCTACATTTACAACAATAATAACTCCCACAACAACTTACACTAACAACATAATCTACATAATCAGTCCGCACCCTAAAAAAAAAAAAAGAAAAAAAATTCACTGTGCCTCAAACTACACACAAGCTGGAATAGATAATTTGTACCTACGAGGCTGTACCAATCCCTCTACGTAACTGCTTCATATCTTCCCTCAGTTTCCTTCTTTCCCTTCCCTCCTCCTCTTCCATCTAACTCTACCTTTCCCTTCGCTTCTCTTCTCCCATCTGACTCTACCTTCGCTCCCTCTTCCTCTTCCATCTAATCTTACATAACCGGTTCCTTAAATGACTGTCTGTTTTGTTACGTTTTGGGAAATGGTAGAGAGAAATGAAGTATGTTGATTAACATTACAACTCCAAAATACATGTTATATTCTCTCTCTCTCTCTCTCTCTCTCTCTCTCTCTCTCTCTCTCTCTCTCTCTCTCTCTCTCTCTCTCTCTCTCTCTGACACTTGATCACGACAGCATCGTATGTCAGCTAAGCAATAAACTAACATCTCTTGACATTATTCCTCAAAAGGCAAAAGGCTCGGGTGATGGAGGGCGGGATGTGGTGGCCAGGCGGGAGGAAGAATTGCGTGGGCGGGAGGAAGGGAGGAAGGGAGTATGTGGGCGGGAGAGACAGACAGCCTCGTAAGGACCAACAAATATGTTACTGCTTGCTCCTAACTTTCATTACGAGGAGAATGGGTGTGTGATGAGGTAGGGAGTAGGTATGGAAGGGTGGGCGGGACGGGTGTGCGGTGAACGGGAGGGAGTGTGTTGTGGGTGGGAGTAATTGTGGGCGGTGGAGGCAGTGAGGGCTTGGCTAACGGGCACGTGGTCACAACACACACACACACACACACACACACACACACACTTGAAAGAGTAATCTCATGCTGCTAACTAGATGATGACGGGGCTTGCTAGACACACACACACACACACACACACACACACACACACACACACACAAGCTACATGCACATACACGTGACACCACCACCCACCCACACACCCAAAACACTCAAACACCCGCCAACTGCTACAGCACCAAGAAATGACCTCCAGAATCTTTAGGGCGAAGCAACACCAGCACTCACATAACTTCCCTCCTTTTGCCCTTTGAACCGCACAGGCGTGAAAACATTGTCAATTATCTCAGCTCCATGCCAACTCTTCTTCCCCACTCCCAGCCCATCCCACTCGTCTCGCCCCCACCCATTCGCTCACTCGCCGCCCCACGAAGGTCACTCTGCCTGTAGGAGGACACTAAGGAGACTATTTGACCTCCGCCGAGTTGGAAATGTCACCAAGATTCCTCTCCGACTTGTCTTGACTCTTGTAAATGACCTCGATGGTGTTGCGGTGTTGTGGTGTTGGGGTAGTGATGGTGGTGGTGTTTGTGTTTGTTGCTCCGTCTCCCTCTCTCTGTTTGCTTGTGTGTGTGTGTGTGTGTGTGTGTGTGTGTGTGTGTGTGTGTGTGTATGTGTGTGTGTATTCTGAGGCGCCAGTCATACAATTCAATAAAAAGTTAAAGTAGTGGCTGTATTTTTTTTTAAGTGTGTGTGGGTAGTGCTGCTTTGTATTTTATTCTGTGTACGTGTGTGCTGCTTGTGAATGTTATATTGCCTGCAGTATATTGTGCTGTATGACTTGCTTGGTGTTATTTCTTCCTTTTTTTCCTTTTTTTTTTCCTCTCTCTCTCTCTCTCTCTCTCTCTCTCTCTCTCTCTCTCTCTCTCTCTCTCTCTCTCTCTCTCTCTCTCTCTCTCTCTCTCTTCAGTGTTCTTTGTTGGTCCGTGCGTCTTCGTGGGTGACATAATGTGCATTCCGTGCGTTGCTGCAAATTAGGTGGAGGCGTTGTGGCGAGCATAATGTCCTTCAGGGGAGCCGGTGTTGTGTTAAGCTCTCCTTTTGTTGCGGGGACGAGTCAGGTTTTTTGCTTCGTGTTCCTCTTGTATTGGGGAAAAGAAGCGGTGATGTTGCGCGAGACTTGCCGTGTGTTGCGTTGGGTGTTGCAGGGTGTTGATCTAGCAGTAGTGTTGCGTGTATGAAGTTTCCCCGCAGGTTTAGTTTCGTATTCTTATTTATACCGCAAGAACGAGACAGTATTATAAGACATTAATTTTAGTGTAGCGACGACGACAAGCGAGGCGGTGTCTTGTGAAGTTTCTGAGGCAGTATTGTGATATTTTGCATTGTGACGAGGATGAGATGATGGGTGGGCGGCGACAGTGGCGGTGGTGGTGGAGGTGGAGCTGGTGTTGGAGGTGGAGGTGGTAGTGGTGGTAGTAGTGTGGAGTTTATGGTTGAGAGTTGACGGGGGCGGGTGTGCAGCGGGGCGGGCAGACGGCTAGCTAGCTTGGCCTCCCCTCTGCCCTTGGTCCCCCGCCACTCAGGATACTCCCATGTCGGCGTCACAAGAAGCAGTGTTGTCTCCTCTCACCCCCAAGCGTCGCCTGAGAGATGCCCTTGGTAGCGCTCTCAAGCAGTCTGCATACCTGCTTGTCTCTGTTTGTCCTTTGCTTGTCTTTTTCTACAATTTCTCTCTTGTTTATCGTCGCGTCTCGTCTCGTCTCTCTCTCTCTCTCTCTCTCTCTCTCTCTCTCTCTCTCTCTCTCTCTCCTTTATCAGTTCTGCTTTTGTCGTCACCGACTTTATCGCTTGTTTTCTGTACACTAAGAAAACGATGCCACGGGTGTGTGTGTGTGTGTGTGTGTGTGTGTGTGTGTGTGTGTGTGTGTGGAGAGAGAGAGAGAGAGAGAGAGAGAGAGAGAGAGAGAGAGAGAGAGAGAGAGAGAGAGAGAGAGAGAGAGAGAGAGAGAGAGAGAGAGAGAGAGAGAGAGAAGCGAGGGGACTGTGACCTCTGGCGGGGCGCGAGGAAAGATGACACTGTTTTTGATGGTGAGTGAGGAAGGAGGGCGTAAGCGGTGACTCTCCAACGAACGTAGTGTGACAGGCAGTCCTTGTAAGTTTGGAGAACCACCACCACTGCCCTCCCTGCTGGCGGCGGCTTCTCGATCCTTCGCAAGGCCTCCTCCTCCTCCTCCTCCTTCTCTAAACTTGAGCGCCTTCACCAGCCAACCCCACCTCAACGTGACCCTCTCAAGCATGACCCTTAGTCCCTTCCTCGTCTTGTCAATACATCCTGGAAGTAAATATTGGATCTAATGGTCTCACGTGGACACTTTTCTGCGTCCTTCATACGTCCTTATTACCAGAGGATTTAGTGTAGCATTAATGTCCAAAGTGATAAGAAAACGTGATAATACTATTGCTCTAAAACAACCATGCTATAAATCTTGACTTTGAGGGTCTCACATTCAAATTTTTTATGCGTCCTTCGTACATGTTTATTAGCTGGTGACTCAGTGTAGTATCAATGTACATGATGATTAATAAACGCAAATGATTCTGATCTTGAATAATTTTCAAATAAATCTTCTTGACTCTAAGGGTCACAAAGCGATTATTTTGAACCTGTCTTCCTCACACTCTTATCAGCTGACGGGCCTACTGATGAAGAAGTTTATTCAAGAAAGGAATAATTCTGGTCTTGTTTGTGGCGCGAGATGACAAGCACCTGAACATCACTACGGGGGGTGATGTCACCTTCTAAACCTTTGACCTTCTAGAGGTGGCACTCAGCGACCAGACCAATTACCGTGCACACACACACACACACACACACACACACACACACACACACACACACACACACACACACACACACACACACACACACACACACAGTCCATGATGGAGTGTTAGTCCTATCCTCGGTTCACACTTGGATGGGTTCTCTATCGCCGCCGTGGCCGAGGCGTGGTTAATAAAACAGACATCTTTGCACTCCCGCCCTGACAGCTCGGGTCCCGGTGGCGCCGCCTTGCCACCGTAGCTCCACAACGTTCCATCTTGAAGCAATTAGCTGCTAATTGCTCGTATGGGAGTGTATTGTGTTGTGGTGAGGGGCAAATGGACAGACAATTCAATCGAACGATCCATTCCGCCACATAGGAAGCCGAGGATATGCTGTCACGTGAGACTCGCCGGCCCGTGCTGGCGGGGCGCCTAGGCATGGGCACCGCCCCGCCCCACCCCGCCCACTGTTTGTTCACTTGACTTTTTTCCGTGTGTGTGTGTGTGTGTGTGTGTGTGTGTGTGTGTGTGTGTGTGTGTGTGTGTGTGTGTGTGTGTGTGTTTATTCAGATATATTATACTTGAGGAGCAGCGAGATAAAAACAAAATATACCACACAACCACTTTAAATATATATATATATATATATATATATATATATATATATATATATATATATATATATATATATATATATATATATATATATATATATATATATATATATATATATATATATATATATATATATATATATATTTATCTATTTAATTTATATATTTAATATACTGTAACTGCGAGCATCGGTGATGAAGCAACGAGTGTTGATATTGCAGCCGTTAGTAATAGCAGCAGCAGCAGCAGCAGCGCAACAAGAACTGAAATTTTTACCTCCGAAGGAAAGAATTGCAAAGGGCCCACGTCGATAGGGCAACACCTGACAGGTTATGATGTGACACT